>NC_056524.1:12291293-12396914 GCF_019175285.1 Sceloporus undulatus
AATAATAATAATAATAATAATAATAATAATAATAATAATAATAATAATAATAATAATAATAATAGCCCACCACTCCCAAAAGGATTGAGGTGGGTTACAACAATTTAAAAAAAAAACATCAACAACCATATATCATACATACATAATTAAAAATTACACAATCCCCTTACCCCCTATTATAAAACTAAACAACCACATTATAAAATATAAATTAAATTAATTAAATAAACATAATTAAAATGAGGAATCTTGGGGCAAACAAGGGCAAACCATATCAATACACATAGAAAACTAGGTGCCATGAAGAAAGATTTTTCTCCCTATCAAGTTAGCATTTTGTCAGTAGTGATTTCTCTTTTTCAGTGAGTGACCCTGAGAAAATGCATGTCCTGCCTGCAATCTAAACTAGTACTATTCAGGGTAAGTGTATCAAATCCCTTGCTGCATTTACAAACTGGCCTCGACTGGGAAGGGAATCTTGTGGCAGAGCCATGGGTTTGTTGTTAATTGTCCCACACCACCTCTGACTTATGACAACCTTTTGAATCAAGAATTTTGAGCAGACTTCTGAATACAGACTGTACTGTAGAGAAACACTCAGATACTTAATGCATCATAAAAGGTTCACTTAGTGCACTAGACTGACAATGATCTTAAGACCAAGAAAGCAGAGCACTAGCCTCCAACTAAAATGGTATCTAGTTAAATCTACAAAATATCTCAGGATAGCAAATTTGCCAGAGAAACTGCTCATCCAAGCTTCTGGTAAAAATAGAGCTATATGAACTTAAGCACACCATATGCCTGGAAACATTACAAATACTGCTAAATATACAAATCACGTTATCAGTCTCATTACACCCCCATGAGGTAGGCGCTGTGATACTGCAACAGAGGCATTCATGAGGCGATTGCCAAGAAACATTTAGCAGGGACATTGGTAGCAGAGCCAAAAAGTGTTAAACAGAAGATGGCACATAACCAATAAAGATAACAATTGTGTAATATGCAGATATAAATGAATTTCTGCTCTTACTTCTCCCTCCCCTCACTCTTTCATTCAACTCAGACTTTCTTTTGATTAAAAAGTGAGAATTCAGTGTGAATTTCTCCTAAGCCTGACTCTTGGAATCTTTCACACTATGCAGCTATAGCACTAGGGTTCCACTATAACTGCCATGTTTCTCTCCTACAGAATCCTGTGAGATGCAGTTTACAGTGGGATATATCCACAGGGCCTAAATATCCTAAAGGCATCAGATCCTGTGCAATTGTGGAAGCTAAGCAGCATCACTCCTGGTTAATACTTGGATGAGAGGCCACCAATGCATACCAGGTGTTGCACTTGCAGGTTATATTTCAGAGGGAGGAAACGGCAAAACCACAACTGAGTATGCCATTCCTAAGAAAACCCTATGAAATTCATGGGGTCACCATAGGTCCACAGGCAACTTGAAGGCGCACGTACACACACACACACACACACACACACAGAGAGACAGAGAGAGAGAGAGAGAGAGAATTTGTAGCCAGAAAGCTGTAGTGCTTCCCTAAACTACAAACTACAGTATTCAACAGGAAACATCAATGACAGTTAAAGTGGAGCATAGCACTATAGTTCTGTAGTGTGAACGGCTTCTTGCCAGGAATGGGGAAAGTGTACATACAGACTCTAAACCCTCTCTCTCTGGATATTTCCAAAGCCCCCCTCCCCTACAAAAATTAAATATTATTGGGTGCCCATAAAATTACATAAAACACCATATGAGAAGGATTGATGTTGTTGTGTGCCTTCAAGTCGTTTCCAACTTATGGTGACTACAGTATAAGCTCCTGCTGTCGAAGTTTAAAGCCCTGCATGGGCTGGCCCCTCCTTACTTATCAGATTTTCTTTCTCCTCACCTTTCCACTCGGGCCCTCCGTTCTGGTAGTCAAGGTCTACTATCCCAGCCCAGGATTTCCTCTGCCCCATCTTGGATTTGCCCCTTTTCACTCGCTACCCCTCACTCCTGGAACCTTCTTCCCCCACAAACGAGAGCCATCACTTCTTTAACCAGCTTCAAAACGGAGTTGAAGACCATCCTGTTCAGAGAAGCGTTCCCAGGCCTTGCATAATTGTCACTTGCCTCCCTGGATGAAGATTAACCATTCATTATGAAGCCAAGCCCTCCTTCCAGTCCATCTGCCTTGGTCCAGGCCTTGGAGGTAGAGAGGAACTGCTGGACCTCATCCCCTTCCCCACCACTACTCCCTTCTCCTTTTGTGTGGTGTCTTTTTAGATTGTAAGCCTGAGGGCAGGGAACCGTCTAATTAAAAAGACTGTATGTACAGCTCTGTGTAACTTTACAGCGCTTATAAATAAAGGTTGTGATAATAATAATAATAATAATAATAATAATAATAATAATATACAGTAATATCTTATTATACAATAATGGAGCCCTTGGACTCACCAGCCCAAAAGTGATGCTTGGATTAGAAAGCACCTCTGGACTCAAATAATAGCTGAAAGGGGAATTTTCACTGGGAAATTGACAACAGTCCTCAATCTGGTTCAGGCTTGTTTAACACTTGTTTATACCCTACGGCTTTTTTCCTCCACGTTAAATGTGGCAATGTTAAGCATACTTTAAAAAAAAAGTATGATAAATGTGACATGTCATTTGGGCCAGAGGTTTGCAGCAATTTTTATCAATTTAATTCTGCTACTTGTACCTAATAACATTATTATTTCACAGATGCTTTATTGGTCTGGCTCACATTTGCCATTGCTGTTGTTGCTGACATGATGAATTGCGTAAATACAATAAGGTTCTTGCTTTACTCAAGTGACTTTAAGGCTAGGGGTTCTATAATGGAAGGTGATGAGATTTCTCTGTTTGTCAAGGCTTACGGCCAACACAAATGCACTTATTTGAACAGAGACTAAGTTGGTAGCGAAACCAGCTGAAGCTGTTGACTTCTCATAGTCTACCCAGAAGGTCAGTACAGCTGGCCACAGAAGGAAACACAAGCCTGTGAAAAAGCCTGGAAGTCTCTGAGATCAACATGTGGACAAGCCAAAGGCTAAAATGTAAGCCAAAACAATCTCCCCAAAATATTCCTTTTGTGGCTTTACACTACTGGTGTGCCTTCTAGAGGCTGCTGACCAGAGGCTGTCATTTTCTTTCTCCCTAAAGTCATTTAGATAATGAGGAAATTCAAATAGTTAAGGACTTTCCATACCTACCTCCCTCCAGTCCATCTGCCTTGGCCCAGGCCTCAGAGGGAAAGATGAACTCCAGGACCTGATCCCCTTCCCCACAACCAATCCCTTCTCCTTTTGTGTCATGTCTTCTTAGATTGTAAGCCTGAGGGCAGGGAACTGTCTAATTAAAAGATTTTATGTACAGTGCTGTGTACATTTACAGCACTATATAAATAAAGCTTAATAATAATAATAATAATAATAATAATAATAATACCTTGGCTCAGTCACTGATCAGAATGGAGACTGCAGTCAAAAAATCAGAACAAGGCTAGGATTGGGAAGGGTGCCTATGAAAGAACTAGACACGACCCTAAAGTGCAAAGACATAGAGCTGAACACTAAAGTGAGCATAGTCCAAGCAATTATATTCCCCATTACAGTGTATGGATGTGAGAGCTGGACAGTGAAGAAAGCCAATTGAAAAAAAATCAACTCATTTGAGATTTGGTGCTGGAGAAGAGTACTGAGAATATCATGGATGGCCAAAAAACAAACAAATGGGCCCTAGAACAGACCAAGCCTAAACTGTCCCTGGAAACCAAAGTGGAATACAGACTGCCAAAATGTAGCGTGGCGGCAGCAATTCTAGAGTTAGGGAGAGCGCACCATTCAGATGCTCCCTAACCCTAGTATGTCCTCCGTACGTCAAAATGGTGGTGCCCTGTCTACATGGGCACCGCCATTTGACATGAGGGCCGCACCATGTCCAAACGGCGTGGCCATGACGTGCTGGTGCTGCTACAGGAAGCTTGTGGCACCCTTTCAGCGGCGCCAAAAGAAGCTCCGAAACGGAGCTCCTTTTGCCGTGCATATCGCTGGCGTGGCCTTTATCCCGCCCAAGATGACTAAATTGAGGCTGTCATATTTGGACACATCATGAGAAGGCAGGACAAACAGAAAAGACTATGATGCTAGGTAAGGTAGAAGGCAATGGAAAGAGAGGAAGGTCACATACAAGATGGATAGACTCAATCAAAGAAGCCACATCCTTTAACCTGCAGGATATGAGTTGAGCAGTTGAGGACAGAGGGGCTTGAAGGTGTCTCATTCACGGGGCTGCCATGAGTCAAAGGCAGCTCAAAGGCATCTAACAACAAAGTCAGCTAACAAAGTCATCTCAGAATATGTTTGTGTGATGAAATGGCATTATTGCAGTTGGTGATGTAACAATGATACTGTGGCTACAAACAAACAAAGACACAGGAGATTATCATACACAGACAGGATAAGGACGGGATTGCTCTCCTATCCTTATCCCGTCTTTGACTGCAGTCCCACAAAAAGCTTTCAGATCACAGCACTATTGTCCCGTCATTGAAACAGCATTGCATTAACGTGAACCCCCATTAATGCAAAATGCCAAGCAATGCTGCTTCAATGACGGGACAATGATGGGACAATGACGGGATCTGCATGACATCATTTGAAAGTCTTTCACACTTTCAGTCACACATTCTGGGCTGGGTAATGATGGGATAAGCACTTCTTGCAATCACGCTATAAGAACGGGAAAAGGCCAGGACAAGAACATTTCGTCCCCAGTCTGATAATCTCCACATACTGATCCCATGGGAGAAGGCCACCAGGCAGAAGCTCAAAAGAACAGGGCAGACATCTTTTAAATATTTCCAGAATTTTCATTAAAATTCTCAAACTGTCCCCTTTCTATTTCACCACCTCTTTCTCTCTCTCTCTCTCTGGCTTTTCTTTGCGAATGAAGATTCAGGAAGGACTCATCCCGCACTTTCTACAAGCACATTGATGACTAAAAAGGCCAATCCGAGATAAACAAGTCCGGTTGCAGAAAGCACTTGAGCAATAAGAAGGGTTGGCCCAGTTCAGTTTTAATTTAGGACTTTTAAACTTTATTTTGTAGTCACTGAGTTGTAGGGTTGCTTTTTTCTGAGACAATGGGAATTCAAAGGCATGGGTTAGAGACAAAGTAGGATTGTGTTTAGCAGTAAGGGCAAGGGCAAGGGCAGGATATAATGTTGTTGTTGTTGTTGTTGTTGTTGTGCCTTCATGTCATTTTTGACATATGGTGACCCTAAAGTGAATTTCTCACAGGATTTTCTTGGCAAGTTTTGTTCAGAGGGACTTTGCTTTTGTCATCCTCTGAGGCTGAGAAAATTAGACTTGCCCAAAGTCACCCAGTGGTTTTCCATGGTCAAGGGGAATTCAAAGCCTTTTCTCCCGAACTTTAGTCCAATGCTCAAACCACTACGCCATGCTGGCTCTTAGGCTATAATGTAAACCACTTCTATTTCCTGAACCCAGTGAAAATGTTCATGTCATGCCTTCAAATGGGGCCAAGATTATGACAAAGAGAGTATTTCACTTCCACTTTTCAGTGCCACAGTTTGCCAAAAACCCATTCTGGAATATTTTTGTTGCCCTTGTACATTACAATGTCTGGAACAATAAGGACACCTGTGTCAAAATGCAATAGATTTGTTTGGACAAACTTTTGTCTCCACTTATTCATTTGTTTGCAAAAGAAGTGGCTAAAATTGGAAGAACCTATTTACAAATGTGGAGGTGACAATGCCACCAAATAGCTACACTGTCGATCTAATTATTTGTAGAGTCTGCAAAGAAAACATGAAACCAAAATCTCCTTTTCTTGTATGTGACAGTTAAGATAATTGCCAATTTCATCCTTATGTATGCCTATTTCTGAGGCTTCGTGTGTGTGGGGGGGGGGGGGACCTTCCAGTGACTGCAGTGGCCATCACTCCATTCATTCATTCATTGGATTTATATCCTGCCTTTCTCCAAGAATGGAATTCAAGGTGGCTGTATTATTTATCATTATCATCATCATCTATATCCCACCTTTCTCACAAAACAATTTGGGGACTTAAGGCAGCTTTCATTTTTAAATGATTACAATATAATTAAAAGCATACAAAAATTCAACACTAAAACAGAATTGAACCAGCATGGTGTAGTGGTTTGAGTGCTGGACTGTGACTCTGGAAACCAGGGTTCAATTCACAGCTTGGCCATGAAACCTACTGTGCAAGTCACAGTCTCAGCCTCAGAGGAAGGCAATGGCAAGCCCCTGTCTGATCAAATCTTGCCAAGAAAACCCCATGATTGGTTTGGCTTAGGGCCACTATAAGTCAGAAATGACTTGAAGACACACAACAACAACAACAACAACAACAACAACAAAACAGAATTAAACTATTAACTTTATTAAAACAGTTTAAGACATAGTTTAAAAAGCACAACTTAAAACAATACTGTCTTACAGCTCTGTCCTTAATAACTCTCACTCCCCATGAATCCAAGAATCTTTGCAAAATTCTCCGAGCTCCTCCCAATCAGAACAAATACATGTTACCCCGCTCTCACCTATTCATGTGAAATTAAATTCCAAGAGCCTCTAGGCAGCTTTAGATCCTGTAAAAAGAGAGTCCTTCCATAACAGAGCAAAGGGTTCTTTAGTAAAACTCCAGAAGAAGGCCCCAGGGCTAATCCATTAAAATTAATAATATGGATAAGATCTCTAAAAACTCTTCAAATATCCAACTGCCGTTGGGTTCATCTTCATAATTAAAAACATAGAAACACACCAAGATGTTAAATACAAAATTAAATGTATCCAAATTGCTGATCACTGAAACTTAGATGGCTGCGAGCAGTTAGACTGCATACCTGCACATTTCCTGTGTTTTGGCTGCAGGTTTAACATCAGGAATTTTGCACTATGCACAAAGTAGCTTGAGCTGTGAGAAGCTTGCTGCTGTTGTGTCCCTTCAAGTCATTTCTGACTTAGCATTACCCAAAGTTGAATCTATCACGGGGTTTCTTTGGCAAGATTTGTTCAGAGGGGTTTGCCTTTGCCTGCCTCTGAAATTGAGAGAGAGAGTGATTTGCCCAAGGTCACTCAATAGGTTTCCATTTTCTACCCCTTTTCGTTGGATGTCTAAACTCAGTTTCTCAATATGCAACCAAAAATTTATGTTACTGCAATTACAGGAAATGTGGAGACTAAAGCAAAATTTCATGATGAGATCTCATTTGGGGAATGAATGCTCTCACTTTGCACTCCTTTGTAGGACTCACAGGGTTCCTCTCTGACCAGAGCAAATGGGAGAAAGTCCAACACTTTCAAGAAAGTTCCATGTCTTGGATGACCAGATGTCCTCCTTTGCCAGGACATGTCCTACATGTTAGCTTCCTGTCCAGGAGGAATTCCAAATCATCCTCCATTTTGAGCAGGACTAAGAAACAAGAATTTTTATTTATATTAGTACTTTTAGGTTTTATTTTGTAATGCCCTACATTTTACAGTGCCTTGTCCTCCTTTGTGATTATTACATCTGGTCCCCCTCCTCATGTCCCCCTGACCTTGGTTCACAACCCTGTCTGAATTTGTCTCCTCCAAGGTTTATCTGCTCAGGATAAAACTGTGCCAAAGTAATGTTATTCCACAATTTAATTAGTCTAATTGTTTGGGGGGTATTTATTTATTTTTGGCAATTGTTTCATGTTGCATTATTTACCCTAAGGATCTCATTTTGGGACCAAATGACAGGATAATATATTTTTTAAAACCATATTTATATATTCTTTCAATGCTCCTTTCAGTTTTCCCAGCAGTAAATGCACAATTGGTTAAGGATTTATGACTCTCCATGCTGTTTATCCTTTATGCTTTCTCTTCCTCCTTCTGTTATTGCTTTGACAACAACTGCACGCTAAGTCTGCTTTGTTGTGCACTAAGCAACACAGTTTTAGCGGAGCGGTTCTATTATTCATTACTGCAATTGTCCTCATCTGTGGGACTGTATGGAGGTCCACTGTTCTTTATCCCTTCATATTACCGAGGGGGGAGTTAAAGGAGGAATTGAAATAAAGGAGAAACTGGCAAAGCCACCTCTGAATATTCTTTGCCTAAGAAAACCTTATGAATCTCATGGGCTTCCCATGAATTGACAGGTGACACACACACACACGTGCATGCATAGACAGAGGACGAATTGAATTAAAGAAGGAGGACGGAAATACAACCTTGATGACTAGAATCATAGAGTTGGAAGAGACCACAAGGGCCATCCGGTCCAATCCCCTGCCATTCAGGAACTCTCAATCAAAGCATCCCCAACTGATGGCCATCCAGCCTCTGCTTAAAGACCTCCAAAGAAGGAGACTCCATTACACTCTGAGGGAGTTTGTTCCACTGTCAAACAGCTCTTATTGTCTGGACGTTCATTCTAATGATGAGCTGGAATCTCTTTTCCTGGAGCTTGCATCTGTTGTTCTGGGTCCTGTTCTCTGGACCAGCAGAAAACAAACTTGCTCCTTCTTCAATATGACGTCTCATCAAATATTTAAAAGGCGAAATATTTGTACAGTCTGAAGAGAAACCAGAGTATCTTCCCCCCCCCCTTTCAAATATTTACACAGGGCTATCATATCACCTCTTAACCTTCTCTTCTCCAGGCTAAACATACCCAGCTCTCTAAGTCATTCTTCATAGGGCATGGTTTCCAGACCCTTCATCATTTTAGTCACCCTCCTTTGGACATGCTCCAGTTTCTCAATGTCCTTTGTGAATTGTGGTGCCCAGAACTGGACACAGTATTCCAGGCGGGGCCTAATTAAAGCAGAATAGAGTGGCACTATTACAGTGGTACCCCGGGATACGAAATACCCAGGTTACAAAATTTCCGGGATACGAAAAAATCCCATAGGAAATAATTGTTCCGGGTTACGAATGTTTTTTCGGGTTACGAAAAAAAAATTTGGTGCTTTTCGGCGCTTTTTCGCACGAAACGCGGCTTTTCCCCATTAGCGCCTATGGCATTTCGGCTTACGAAGGCTTTTCGGGTTACGAAAGCGGCCGCGGAACGAATTAATTTCGTAACCCGAGGGAGCACTGTACTTCCCTTGATCGAGACGCTATACTTCTATTGATGCAGCCTAAAATTGCATTGGCCTTGTTAGTTGCCGCATCGCACTGTTGACTCATGTTCAACTTGTGGTCTACTCGAACTCCTAGATCCCTTTCACATGTAGTCTGAAGGCCAGTCTAACCCAGCATCTTGTTTTCCATATTGCTTGGCTAGATGCACCAAGAAACCCAAAAGCAGGACATCGATATACTTCCCCTTCCCCCTGGACAAGAATAGAGACACATGTGGCCAAGCAACATCAAAGTATAGTCAAGATGTAGTCAAGGCTCTGCCCCTCCTCTTCTCTTCCTTCCGCTGAATTAACTGAGTGCAAACAACTTTTGAACACTGAACTCATTTTGCAGCAAGTGAAGCAAGCTGAGGAGAAACAGGAAAGTGAGAGGAAAAGAGAGAGAAACTGGGACTTTTTCAAAGCAGCTGTTTTGAAAGGAGTCGCACTACTCCCTCCTCATTGATTGTATGGAGGACTTCATTCTGACCTCAGCAAAAGCAACAGTGATGACCATGCTCTCACAGAGAGCTGTTTGGCCAGTGGCACAGGCTCCGAAGAGATTTCATCCCCTTGCCTCCACTCCTCAGCACAGGTTAGGGAAATGGCGTTGTGTTTGCTGTCTGGACAACTGAAACAGGCCGAATCAGACCCAATCCAGCTGTCCAGACAGCCAGGAGAACTGGCATACAATGTAAGCATACAATTGTTCTGTCCATAAACCACAAGTGGATTAATTGATTAAACAGTGTTTTTACTGTGGATATCCCATACACTGTCTGGACAGATCACACCAAGACTGGGATGAGTCCAGTGTATATTCTTAGGATTTGTTGTTTTTGTTGTTGTGTGCCTTCAAGTCATTTCTGACTTATGTTGACCCGATCGTGGGGTGTTCTCGACAAGATTTGTTCAGAGGAGGTTTGCCACTGGCTTCCCCTGAGGCTGAGAGAGCATGACTTGCCCAAAGTCACCCACTGGGTTTTACGGCCAAGGAGGGAATCAAACCCTCATTTCCAGAGTCATAGTCCAATGTTCAAATAAGTACAAGCCCAAAGCTGAATATCAACTGAACTGATAAAAATACTGAATTTGTGAAAGAACTATATGTGATACAATATTTTTATTGTGTGTTTTTTTTAATTCAGCACCCAAAAATACACTGTTATCTTTGTTCTCCCCTTCCTTTTCTTCATCTGAAGTTTTCTTTCTGGCAGATCTTGATACCCTGCCTCAGTTTAAGAAAACACACTCCTTTCATCAAATAAATAAAATAAGTAAATAAGCCATGTATTGGATATCCTGGCTTTATCACACTTTTGGTACGCCAATAGTAATGTCACTCAAACCCAGGCATAATGTAAGCACATGCTTGCTCTGCCCATTTTCTTGCCCAGTTTCCATAGGAAGGAAACAACAGTCTAAAATTAAAGTCAATTAGCACAATCACCAAATTAGTTCACGAGCTTTGAATTAATTCACAGAAATTAGCATAGTTCTCAAAGGCTAATTCATTTAAATCATGTAAGCCATTGAAGAAATGTATAATAAATTATTGCTCCTAAAATTAAGAAGATCTTTATCCAGCAGGCTAGAAAAGAAATGCCCTGTCTTTTTATTCAGTTAACACTTCAATTTAACGTAGTTAATTTATTGCAGAGGGGGTTGAAGAAAAGTTAGGTCGTTGGGGAAAAGTTAATGGAAAATAATTAGCACATTTGCTGTTCCCTGTTCTTAGAGGCTGAGAAATGACTAACCAAAGTAGCCTTTTTAAAAAAAATAAAAAAATGAAGCTTACAAATATTACATCCGTATATTTCCTTGAAGGAACCAAATTTTACTGGTAATATGATCAATTTTTGGATATCACATTTAGCACTGGAATGGAAATTTCGGCCCAATATTTCTTTGGCATTTTGGAAGGTAGAAAGGAAAGCGAACTGAACATAGCAGGCAATGGCTTCCATTTCTGTGCAGCAGACATTCTACTCTGGGGCTGCATCTACACTGCAGAACTTATGCAGTTTGACACCGTTTGAACGATCACGGCTCACTGCTATGGAATTCTGAGATTTGTTGTTTTGGAAGCTATTTAGCCTTCTCTATCAGAAAATTTTGGTGCCACAACAAGCTACAAATCCCAGGATTCCACAGGATGGAGCCGTGACAGTTAAGGCAGTGTCAAACTGCATTAATTCTACAGTGTGGCAGCAGTCTGGATTTCAGTCCACCTTTAAAGGAGCTATCCAAGAGGATGAACTTTATGCCTCTTCCCTAAAAAAAAATAGGTTCCGTATGGTACTTTGGATAATTCCTTTTGGATAACTTCAGCCTGAAACATGGAACAGACTCAACAATTCACTGACGACATCATCATCATCATCATCATCATCATCATCATCATCATCATCATCTATCCAGCCTTTCTCCCAACATAAGGACTGAAGTTGGTGCACAGTAAATCTAAAACAATACCACTTAAAACAATACAAAAGCATTAAAATGTATAAATATAAAATTTTACACAATAATTAAGCATTTGTAAAAGTTAAAACAATTATGCATTAAAATTGAAAATGTATTAAAATCTCTAAACAAACCAGGAACATGGAAGCATCCAGATGCCAGTACCTGGAATATTTCAGAGGGAGGGAGAATTTCCTCTGAAATGTTCATTTGGCTGGAATTGTTTGTTATAGTGCTATAAAGTGGTCCAGGACTCTTTGGGGTTGTTTCTTTAAAAAAAAAAAAAGGCCAAACATATTTTTAAAAAAGATCCAGGCAAAGTTTTGATATATAACCTGTTACTGTATACTGTTGAAGGAGTGCACACTATTTTCTGTTTTTCAAATGTGCATTTGATTCAACTTCTTTAAATAAATTTGTGTATTCTAATCTGTGGCACAAATTTGTGTTTCCACTTTCTCCTGCAGGCTGCCCAGAATACCAGAAAAGTAGTTGTTCAATTTTTTTTCCTATCTGGGGAGGGGACACAACTTATTCCTTATACATCATAAAGATATTCAAGAGCTGTATCCAATTACTGCATGGGATTCCAATGTGGATTTATTTTTGTGTGCCATCAAATCATTTCCAACTTGTAATAACTCTAATGGGAATATTTTGGCAAGCTGTGTTCAGAGGGGTTTTGCCATTGCCGTCCTCTGAGGCTGAGAGGGTATGACTTGCATAAGGTCACCCAGTGGGTTTCCACAGCTGAGTGGAGTTTGAACCCTGGTTGCCAGCATGGTGTAATGGTTTGACTTTTGGACTACAACTCTGGAGACCAGGGTTTGATTCTTGCTTGGTCATAAAACCCACTGAGTGATATTGGGCAAGTCACATGCTCTCAGCCTCAGGGAAAGGCAATGGCAAATCTCCTCTGAAAAAGTCGTGCCAAGAAAACTCCATTATAGGTTTGCCTTAGGGTCCGCACAAGTCGGGAACAACCTAAAGGCACACAACACACACACACACTTCTGAAACCTGCATTTTCAAGCTTGTGGCTTGAGTCTTCATACTTCCAGGCTTTCCATTGACACTTTTCTTCAAGACAGGTAGCTATTACCTCATCTGTCAGGAAAAAGCCACATGGGATATATAGTCACAAGAAATATAATATGTATATGAATGTATTTGAAAGTAACATGACACAGCAAAAGCAATTGAAATGTCACATAGGTGTTGCATATAATGTAATTAGAAGGTCCTAAAAGCCAAGGACACTTGTGGCAAGGACAAAGTGAAAAGGTGCAAATTGACATCACCTGAAAGTCATTGAGTGGACAGTAATGTATGATGCAATGTGAGGTCTAGATTGAGCCAAGTATGGTATGTCAATCATAATGTATGTACACGCCCAGGAGGTGGCAACTGTATAATGAATAGAGAGACAAATGTCTATATAAGCAATAATGTATGGCAATACTTTGTGTGGGTATTGAGGAGTATAGTAGTGTGAGTTTTGTGAGTAGTGAATTGTTTTGTGCATAGTGTATATATTAGAATAAAAGTAGATCTTTTTAAGAAGACTACTGTGTTGACTGGTGTCTTGAGAGCTGAACAAGAACCAGCAGACTCCAGAGAAGATTGGAAGACATCTTCAGCCAATTCTCAGAGCTACTGGTCAAACTGGTTGTTCTTCCGCTGACCAGGGGGGTGAGAGTGAAAGCCAGGAGAAGAGCTGCAACTCCCATCTAACCCTAAAACCCCACTCTCCCTTTTCACTTTTCTATTCTGGTTAGCTCTGTAGGCTAACTGTATGCTAAATTCTTCTAATAAAAGTTTCTTCATTCCCCATACTCGGAATCTCTGTAAATTATTGCCAGTATAGCTGGTGCTTAGTTCCTGCATATATTACCCACTCTTGCAAAGTCAAGATAGATATTCCCAAAATTAATTAAGTGGTATCAAACTGGATTATTTCTGCAGTGCAGAAGCAACCAGAGTCAGTCTCATTAAGTGGAAAGGGAGTTTAAGGAATTTGCCAGTCCCTGTGAGACTAACAGATTGACTTTAGCATGAGCTTTTGTGGATATGGATCCATTTCTACTGAAGCACCGATAGGGAACAATGTTAAAGCCACAGGTATTGGGTTAGAATGTAATGTGAATATAAATCAGAAAAATAAGTTAAGCTGATCCCCCATCCTCTAACATTTTGGGGAGACTGTCTATCTCTGAAATCAGCAGAAATCTTCCTTTCTCTTTTTCGTAAGTGATGGAGGAAAAATGAAGTTGGGAATTTCAACCTGGCTCCCTAAATCTTCCTTGCATCCATTTGCGAAACAATGCCAGCCAGGGGATTTTTCAAGAAGCTCTTTAACCCATGTCTGGTTTTTTTGAGAAGTCAGTCCCTGCAAGAAATTATCCCCTGTTCTTATTCTGAGGACAGTGACTGAACCGTGCTCAGCAACTGTACTCTGTACTATCACTGGGGTACTGCTCCACAAAATACACAGCTAAGTAGTAACATATTAATTCTAATGTGCTATTTTGATAGCTACTTACTTTTTGCAGTAATGTTTTTACCGCAACTGTAACAGCTGTGACTGCAATTCACTTTTCACTATAACAGGAACTGAGTTACTGCCTGCTTCTCATTTCTAGGTTTGTGCTCTGGTCTAGGATCTTAGACTGTTTTGCTGTGTGCCTTCAAATCATTTCCAATTTATGGCAACCCTAAAGTGAGCCTATCATGGGGTTTTCTTGGCAAGTTTCTTCAGAGGGGGTGTGCTATTGCCTTCCTCTGAGGCTGAGAGCATGTGACTTGCCCAACTGGGTTTACGTGGCTGAGCGAGGATTCAAACTCTGACCTCCAGAGTTGCAGTCCAATAATGTTCAGGCTACTACACTACACTGGCATTCTCCTTTGAAACCAAGATGAAAATCTGGATTCACAATGGATTCACTGATATGGAAGCCATGCACTTCCACCATTCAGCATTGCCTCCAACCAAGATATTCTCTAAAGGAGGTAGGAGTGCATCTATACTATAAAGTTACAGTAGTTTGATCCCAACGTGGTGTAGTGGTTTGAGTGTTGGACTCTGAGGTCTGGGGTTTGATTCCCAGCTCGATAAGAAAAACCCACTGGGTGACCCTGGGCAAGTCACACTCTCTCAGCTTCAGAGGATGGCCATGACAAACCCCTTCTGAAAACACTTGCCAAGAAAACCCTGCGATAGGGTCACCTTAGAGTTGCTATAAGTCAAAAACGACTTGGAGGCACAAAGTTTGAACCCACTTTAATTCCTAAGGAATACTAAAGTATGTAGTTTCCATAGGTACTTTGAATTTTCTGCTAGAACCTTCTAGTGCTGAGTAGGGTACAACAGAACTCTCAAAGAGAGACTACTAAATACATCACCAAGCTACCAATATTTTTTTATCTCTCTCTTTTTTTACTTCGTGCATTGTATTAAACTTGTATTTTAAAACTAAACTGACATTTAAATGCTTTTAAACTTCTGTATGAGTACTTTTAAAAATATTGTACTTTGTTTTTTTAATCTGTCTTGAATCTTGTATATGGAAAAGCATGGGATATAAATTAAATAAATACATAGATAGATAAATAATCAATCCCAGGAATCCACAGGAAACTGCTATGTAATGTAAGCACATGCAAAAGCTACCTAGTAATACAAGAGACTGGTGTCCGCACTACAGAAATAATCCAAGTTGACACCATTTTAATTGCCATGTCTTAATGCTATGGGATTTTGGGAACTGTAGTTTTGGGAGACATTTAGTCTTCTCTGTCAGAGAGCTCTAATACCCCCCATCAAACTGCAGTTCCCAGATTTCGACAGCATTGAACCATGGCAGTTGAAGTGGTGTCAACCAGGATTATTTCTGCAGTGCGGATGCAGCCAGGGTGTACACAAGGGCAAACAGAGCACATTCTTCTACCCATGATTTTTCAGTCAGGATATGCTCATGTTTGCTTCCCTGCTAGCAAGAGATTACTCCTTTGACTTGGTAAAACTGCAAGCTGCCAAAGGAAACAGAGAACTTAAAGCTCTTTAAGGAATTTATTTCTGCAATCAATGAAATGGAAACTGAGTGTGGTTTGCACATTTGCGCCAGGCAATTTGTCTCAGCTTGGTTTTTCCAAACCAGACATTTGTTCTGTGCTCTGTTTTATTTCTCAACTTCCCTTCCCTTCTGTTTCTCCATTACCTTTTGTCAGTGGTCCAAACTTGAGTCTCTTTTTCCTGTGCATTTGCTAGAGGGACTACCAGAAGCAAAGAAATAAGATCAGCTAACAGCTTCTTCAGTTCCTACTTTTGCGAGTGAAAAGAATGGAGGAAAAGGTGCCATTATCTCTTCCCCCCCCCCCCGCCCCCTCCCAGCAGCAACCAGTGGAGCAGGAGGTGAAAGTTTAACAGAAAGAAAAGATTTGGCAGCCCAATGCATACAGCTCAAACAGCATGTAGAGTGACATCCATCATGTCACTTCTCTTCTAAGAATAAATTTTGCCCCTTTGTGGTAGGATGTTAAAAAAGAAAAGAAGTGTCAACTTTATTTTCATTGCATTTCCAAGAATCCAGCCTGCACTCTTAGAGTTCCATTCAGCTTCCATCTGCCGTTACAAGAGTTTTATTTTGTTTTATTTCTCCTATATCTGCTGCCACACTGCAGAAATAAAGCCATTAGACATGCTGAGGAGGCCCTTCCTTCTGTCCTTACAGGTACATTTGTTGGGAACACAGAAGAGGGCCTTCCAGTGGCTCCTCCAGACTTTTGAACTCTCTGCCCAAAGAGGCTAAAGTGTCACTTTCCTTATAATTTTACTTCAAGCAAGTAAAACCCTTTTTATTCCAAGTGTTTGAGATTTTTTTTAAAATATATTTTTGGAGGAAAGAGGTCTTGTACAATGGATTGAACTTCAGAGTGTTGCCATTTTGAATTTGTTTTAAATGGTTTCAGTTTTATGATTTAATTGCTTTTTAACTTTTGTATGCTGTCCATTTTAAACTATGTTTGTTTTAGCTGTTGTAAGCTGCCTTGAGTTCCAAAATTGAAAAAGGTGAGATAATTGTTATAATTTCTTGTTCACTGTTATCTGCCCTCAGATCAATTTTGACTCATGGAGACTCTGTGGACAAGACATCTCTAAGAATCCCTAATGTCTACTTCTCTACTTAGTTCCTGCAAGCCCATGCCTGTCTCCCCTCTGACTGAGTCCATCCATCTGGTGTGCAGGCTTCCTCTCATTGTTCTACCCTCTGCCTTTCCTAGAGGATTGTCTTTTACAGTGATCCATGCCTTCTCATTATATGGCCAAAGTATGTCAGCCTCAATTTGATCATCTTGGGTGCTAAGAAAATCTCTGGCTTGATCTGTTCGAAGACCCATCTGTTTGTCCTTTTGGCTGTCCACAGTATCCTCAGCACACTTCTCCATCACCACATCTCAAAGGAGTTAATTTTTCTTCTCTCTGCTTCCTTTACGGTCCAGCTGTCACATCCATACATAGTGATGGGAATATGATGGCCTGGATGATTGTAACTTTTGTGCTCAGTTGTATATCTTTTCTAGTTCTTTCATAGCTGCCCTTCCCATTCCTTATCTTCTTCTTGTTTCCTGACTGCAGTTACCATTCCAGTCTGTTTTTGAACCTAGGTATGGGAATTCTTTAACTATTTCAATTATTTAAATAGTATTATCCAGAATCATATTGGGTAGTTATGAATACATAACCTACAGGTATGCTTTCGTAACTGATACATTTTCACGATGACTAGTTTAGGGGCTACATAGAGACTATAAAAGTCCCCCACATCTAGGATTGCCATAATTCTCTACTAAAAACCAGGACAAAATTTAGACCAAAATATAGGACAATTGTAGGGTAAAATTTAGCCCAAAATGTAGAACACTTAAGGTCTTCATTTTTCTTAAATGTCCTACATTTTGGTCTAAATTTTATCCTATAATTGTCCTATATTTTGGTCTAAATTTTGTCCTACATTTTGTCCTGGCTTTTAGTAGAGAATTATGGCAAACCTACCATTCCACTTATCACTAAGCAGCCTGGCCATTAATACTAATAATAATCCAATTTCCTCCTCATGACAAGAAGCCAGATAACACACACTTTCAGAGACCACAAATAGATGAATTTATCCCAACTGACCCTTGATTAATGCAGGTTTCTTTTCCATTCCTATTGTGGTAAATTGGGTTGCAGAAACAAAATACAAATGACAAAATACATTTATAACCAGCTTAAGGAAAGGTCCACCAAGAATTATAGCTGCACTATCTCCTTCAGTGATGGCACTGAATTCGTCATATGTTGAGGGAGCAAATGAGCAGAATCGTCTCTTAGGTGCTGTCCCTTCCTTTATATATTATTTAGAAGGAGTGCAGCTGAATCCTTCCCCTTACTTTTCTTTCTGCCTTCTCCACTTCCCATCTCCACATAGAATTTTGAAAAAACTGTCAGGTGCATTTTTGCCTGATGGGATCTAGCAGCATCCGATGGATATTTCTATCCAACATAAACAACAACAACAACAACAACACAAAAACACCTAGACACAGCCAATCAAATTTCTGGTCATGAACTCTGAATTCCCCTGTTCTGAATGGCACCTGGCATCTTAAATACATCTGCAGCGACTTCCTGTTTAAAAGCAGAATGAAGCATTGAGCTAATAAAGCCAAGTTGGAAAGGGGATGTGAAAATCTCTCCATCACGTTCATTGTATTTCCCCAAATCCCACTTGTAGTTTCTTCCTGCCCTTATTTCATATCAGATTGCAATACTTTTTTTTTCTTCCCCACATGGATTTTCATACACATTTTCAAATTCTGTTTTCATAATGTGCACATTTATTCATGCATCCTACCTAATTCATGTATTCCTCCTCAATGAAGAAAGCAGGTTTGTGTGTAATTTTTTGTTCAATTGTTCCCATGTTAGCAATTCACATTTTGAAATGTGCACATTGGTTTCAGTGCAGTCTTTTTGTTTGTGTCCCTTCAAGTCGCCTGCCAACATATGGCAACCTTATGAATTTCATAGGATTTTCTTAAGGAAGGAGTACTCAGAAGTGGCTTTCCTCTAAAATATAATCTACAGAACTTGATATTCCTTCACAGATATTGCATTCAGCTGTTAACCTGGGCTGACATTCCTTAATTTCCAATATCAGCATATTTTATCTCTCCAAAGCAACCTCCCTAATGAACAAATTCTTGAGGGAAAATACATTTTTTTGTTTCAGTGGATTTGGAAAGGTGCAAAAATAGCCTCCTTTCATGAAATTTTATCTAGGCTTGGGTTCCAACTCATGCTATAAAATCATCTTCATACCAAACAGACCCTCATGAAAACTGACCCACATCTTCCAGATTATAGCACATCATAGGTAGAAGGAAGGAATGAAGAAAGCGCATCTCCTTTAATGCCCCTTAGGTTTGAATCTTTGTAGTCCTCCCTCAGAAACTTAAAATATCTTCTCAAAATTCACCTTTTCCAAAAGCCCCTTGGGCTCAACTGAAGTGAAATCTGGGTATGCATAGTCAAAGTTTCAAAATGTATTGACTGACATATTGTCAGAGTGGCATATAATAAAATTCCTTTAAAACAATAAATAACAATAATGTTAAAAGCCTAAAAATGCATTAAATCGTTTATCAGTCAAAACCAAACAACCTAAACCTAGTTAACAACAATTTAAAAACAATGCCAGCCTTAGCATATGTGCCAACTGGATTCACTCAATTAGCCTCCAAAGATTTTAGTAAAAGGTTGTATTGTAAATTGGTGCCAAAATGACACAAGAGTTGGGGTCAAGTGAGCCACCTGTGTTCCCATTCCTCTCTTGTTAGTCTGGCCTTTCCTATTTGTCCTTTCTAACCCATCCTTCCTCACCTTCCTTTGAGCTCAGCAGCAATGTAATTTATATATTAATTTATCCCTGAAAGTTGTTATATGTAGGTATATGCCAGGGATAGGCAATCTTTTTGAGCCGGGGGCCAGGTTTCTGTCCCTCAGACAACTGGGGGGCCGAAGCCAAAAAATAAATAATTAAATAATTTTTTAAAAACATTAAATGTATAAATAAACCAGGACAAATGTAGGACAAAATTTTCAAATGGAAGACATTTTTTTTTAAAAAATGGAGGACACACGAAAAAATGTGCTGATTTTTTAAAAAATGTTAATATAAATGCATGTTTCTGAGGCTTCTATAGACAATTGCCCCCCAAAGGCCCCGGTGGCAATCGGCGGCAGGACTGGGCTGGGGCCGGTCCCAAGGCCTCGCTGGGCCGCATCCGGCCCGTGGGCCACAGGTTGCCTACTCTAGGAATTTGAAATGAAGAATAATAGAACATCACAGTCAGCTTAGAAGAGGAGCTAGAGATAGCTCACTTTATGATCATAAATTTGGCTCCTTCAAGTTTTAATTGTTCAAGTAATTAAACCATCACCTTTTCAAGATGTTCAAAATTTATTGTCCAAACAGGAATGCTGATACATTACATACTACTTACCCTAACGGCTTAAATGAAAAACAAGACCTGATTTGTTGTTTTTAAGAATATCAATGGTGTTTCAAAAGTTTTACCTTTAACTCACCATCTTGCCTTCCCTGCCTTAATTCCCTTGTCAAACAGGTGTTATATATCATTAATTAGAACAGTCATTTATTCACCTTCCTTCCTGGGTTTACGTCCATGCCATTTCACTCTGTCTGAGCCTTGGCCATGGTAGTGTAGGCATTTTGAATTAGTTGGCCCTTCTTATACACAGATTTCTTATACACAGATTCAAGCATACACGGTTTGAAAATGTTCCAAAAAAAAGTATACATTTCAAATATTAAACCTTAATTTTCCATTTTTTATAAGGGACACCATTTTGCTATGTCATTATATTGAATGGGACTTGAGCATCCACGGATATTGTTATCCATGGGGATCTTGGAACCAAACCCCAGCGTATAACAAGGGCCACTGTACTATAAGGATGTAAATATGTTTAATTTTTGTGTAACCTTAGTTAATTGTGATTCTATCATTTTGTACCACAATTTGGTTGTTATGTATGTTTATGTTTAGGTAGCTGATGAAATCTTCAAGAATGAAATGGAGACTACAATTCCTGGGGTCTTTCGTCCTATTCATCCAATCAACACTCCTTATCACTTTATTGGATGTTTATTATTCAGGAACATGGCGTTTTTCCATCAGTGGGGGATTTATGACTCTCTAAAAATCCTTGTGATATAAAAAAAGAATCTTGGCTTTTCAGCTGGGAACCTTTCCCAATGGATTCTATGACGTATTAGCTCTATGTATCTCTACATCTATGTAATATTATATCATTGTTCATACAAATTATTCCTGTCATATATAATGGATGAATATGGTTATACATTCTTTGATATGATTTCATTGTGATCTTGTTATAATCTAATGTAACATTACACAAACACGTATTATCCTATGCTGTACCTTTTGGCCAGTTCATGGTTGTGTAAGTCAAATTCCACACATGTACCACATTTCCCATGCTGTTGCACATAATTGGATGATGTGTAACAATTCATCAGTACCACCAAGTACCACTGGATTCACTGGGATTGTGGAAAGAGCTATTGCACTCACAGCATGGCAGATATGCAGTACAGTATTGGTACTTAGTAGAAGTGTAGTGAGTGCAGATTTTTACTACATATGCACAATGTAGCATTCTGTGCTTGATGATTACTTCCCTGGGGTGAGGGGTCTTTATGTCATTATTTCCTTCATCATCATCAACATAATCGACAGTATGTTGATTTTATTATCACAACATCCTGTAAAGCATATGCTCCAATGCTTAATATATACATTTTTTAAAAATACATCCTACAGAAATCAGTTCCCTCAGTTAATTGTTAATATTGCCTTTGGAGGATGCTGTTACTGAGTTGTCATTCTTGTGAGTTTAGCTCCCTCCCCAGGACCCTAGAAACATCACTGCTAAGGGGTTGGTTGGCATACAGTATATTGTATCTAGAGCACATGATTGGTTTTTTTAAATGTAAAATTATACAATAGGTGCTAAAAAGTGGCATTACACTAATGATTCACAAGTAGAGAAAAATGAGTAACACATTTGTTGCATACACATTTTAAAAGGCTTTAAAAGAACATTTATTCACTATTTCTAACCTATTCCAAAAACAGGTGAGAATTCAGAGAGGTAGCCATATTGGTCTGGAAAAACAGTCTGGAATATCAAGAAGTTGTAACATAAGCTTTCGTAGACTGGGTAGATTCAGTCTATGAAAACTTAGGCTACCACTTCTTTTACACATTTAGTCTTAAAGGTGCTGCAAGATCCCTCTGCATACACAAACAGGTGAATTCACCCTGTTTTCTTTCTCCCTTTATGCTATTCTCTTCTTTCTCTCTCACTCGCTCGCTCGCTCTCACTCTCTTTCTTTCTCTTTGGATTGCCAAACTGAAAACTGGAGAGGGTTGCTGCACCTTTAATGGTTGTGTAGATTAGGGAATTGCAGCTTGTCAATCAAACAGGTAAAAAGGCAACACCTACTGAAATTCTCTGTTCTACACAACTACTGAAAGTACAGGAGCCCTCTCCAGTTTTCAGTGTGACAACCCTGCTCTGTCCCACACATACACACTGACACCCGACTGAGCAAGTTGCTAACAAACAAATAGCTGTTGCAGAAAAGCCTGAACTAATTGCTTGCCAATGGCTTTTATCATTAGACCAAGGATCACAAGTGATCACATTAGGAATGTACATTATGTAATAGCATGGGATCACCCCCTTCAACAAGAAGCAGAAGGAATGGTGCCGCTTCCACCAATGATACAAAATGGGTAGATGCTTATATCACTGCTTTTTAAACAAGGTGGCATTGCAGAAGGGTTGATGTGCATGTTCAAGTGGTTACAGTAATGCTGATGTGTATACAAGTGGAATATGCTGTTTGTATATAACATGACCTAAATACAATCCATTATGTAAACATATAAAGACAAACCATTATGTAAAACCTTGTGCAGATCTCACTGTACGTGTATGAAATAAGTATGCAGGGAAAATATTTCCAAGTGAGGATTTTTTACAAAATTAAGACTCAAACAGAAACTCACAGAAAGGATTGCTGTTCTGTTTTGTTGGGATTGGGAAGGAATTGGTGTTTGGAAGCAGGTTTTGAATTCATGCTACAGGAAACATGCTGGGGAGACTGGGGAGGGACAAATAATCAAATTTGCCTTGATCTGGATAAACTGGCTTTATTTAGTAGTAGAACTATGTCCAAGGTCCTGCATGGAAGGTAACCATACCCTCCAGCATTTCAGATGAAAACCTGGATGGAGGTGACCAAGCAAGTGTGGTCAAGGTGGCAAAGTTATAAAGGAGGAAGAATACACAAGTTAGGAGAGCTATAGCAGTTTGCTTCTGCCCATCCTCTTCTGAATTGAGTACAAACAAAGGGCTAACGAATAGCCTGTTGTGTCTTTTTAAAACAAGACACACATGTAAGTTGTGCATGTGTATGATGATATTAATAGTATTCTGGCCTATATCTCCCACGTTGCTGCACAAGCTGAATGCAAGGTTCTCAAGGCTGCAGCAGTTACTCACTCTGTGCCCAGAAATGAAGCAATCCTTGGGGTAAATGTCACCTTATATTGGCCTTGACAAATTCAAATTTTGTACCACTCACAACAACATTGGAGCCACCTGCCCTTGGGGCCATCATCGCTAAGAGAAACACACTCTACCGTTCACGTTTCACAAAAGTTCATTTTGTTTTTGTTGAGTGGTTTTCTAAAATGCGTTTATAAAAACAAAGAAAGAAATGACGCTCTTTGGGTGCAGCGAGATGATGTTTTGATAGAATTAATTTTAAATAAGTTCCCCAGTCTTTCATAGTTCGTTGCATTAATTACTTCCACTCAACACAACTCATGATGACGTGCCTTGATGACAGGGCTGCAGGGAGAGAAGCGGCTAGAGAACGTGCACAAGACTCCAGTGTAAATGCTAAAAGGTGATCTTCTCCACACCCCCATACTTTACATGGATGTATCAAATCACAAATTCATTTGAGGCATTATAAAATGGTGTATACATGGAGCAAAGAGTAAATATGGATCCTCAACAGATTAAAGGGATGAAGATCCCTCTTTGGAGCACTGAATTTACCAGAACTTCATATCCTTCCAAGAATTCATGGATGAAAACCAGGACGCATATGGCCAAGAAATACCAGAGTGTGGTCAAGATGGTAAAAGCCTTTATAAGGAAGAACTAATAAGCTAGAAGAGACTTTTGCCAGAGTCTACTGGAACAGGCAAGACTGAACTCAGTCTGCAGCAACTGAAGTAAGATGAAGACAAAGGGGAAAAGTGGGACAAGGAAACTGGGACATTTTAAAGGCAGCTGAAAAGGTGGCATGACAAAGGATTAATTGGGGCTGTCCCTGCCAAAATGGGGACAGCTGGTGGGTATGTCACTTGGGATTTTGAGGTGCTGGATAAGTAAATGTGGAGCAAAGTGTTATCCCCAAGCCTTGCCCAAAAGATTAAAAGAATGAAGATAGCTCTTTGAAACACAGGATCAACCACGATTTTGGTCTTGACTAGTAGAGCTTCTCTAACCTAAATTTGAACAAATCTGTTGAACCTTCCATGTATAAAAATAGATGAGGCACAAAGTATTGAAGACACAATGCAGAGTGGGGAATGAGCAACGTTTAGTTGCAGAAAGCCCAAGGTTCAATTCTTGCTTGATCTTCAGTTAAAACAGAAAAGAGCTACCACTTTGAGGATGGCGTTATGCAAGGTGGACTACAATTACCACAGCGTCTCAATGATCCAGCAGCAACCACAGTAAATTTCCACACAGAGAGACGCATAGGGGCAGTGGTTTAGACAGGTTGGAGAACACCTGTGAGCGTGGCTTCCTTCCCTGCCTCATTCAGGCCTCATTCCCACTTACAGATAAATTGGTGTGCAATCCGAATAAATGGATCGATTCAACATTGGATCGTGGTTTACGCTACACTTGCTTCAATTGCATTTTGTGTCATTTTCTGGCATCAAAATAACCCACTTGTGGTTCCCATTCACAAATGAATAAATTCAAAATGATTTGGTTCCAGCCAAATTTTCCCGAAGGGGAAATTTGAATCAATTCCAATCAGGTTGTGGTTCACACTTGGATAGAATCGATTTATCGAAAAAGAAACTGAGAAAATCAGCATCAAAAAGACACGGGTTAAATGGGTCTAGAGCATAGCATCCCTCTCTAAATCGATTCAGTGATTCGGATTAAGTGGGAACCAGGGTCGTTTGAACTGGTTCAAACCGAATCACAATCCGATTTAAAAGATAGTGGGAATGAGGTCCCCAAAAAACCAAAAAAGGTGTCTCTTCATTTCCAGTCTTGCTGTTGTGGATTTTTTCCCCCCCCCCCCATGTATGTTTAGCTGATTTTGATTCTGGTAAAAATAAACCCCAACAAAGTTTCCCACCCAGGGATAAATCTTGTTCTTATGTCCTTATAAACCAGATTACTGTTCAGATTGATAGCCAGTGCAGTGTAGTAGTTTGAGCATTGGACTATGACTCTGGAGATCAGGGTTCGATTCCCCACTTGGCCATGGAAATCCACTGGGTGACCTTAGGTGAGTCTCAGCCACAGAAATCCCTGTGATGGGTACACCTTAGATTCACCATAAATTAGAAGTGACTGGAAGGCATATAACAATAACAGCATTCTAATCCATTCTATCAATGGGGGAGAGTGGGCAAAGAGAACAGTTGCTCCGCAAAAGCAGCCTTGTCAATTTATATTTGGGGGGCAGTTAGTTTGAAAAGCAAGGATCTAGCAGGGCATACAATAAAGTGAACACCACATTCTGGGCACAAAGTGGCTTCCTGACCCCCCGCTGTTACCCAGTGCTTGGGGGGGAGGCACCAGAATGGATTACTGAGGCAGCAGCTTCCTCACGAGTTTAAAAACCATGGTGAAGCTGGGAGGGGTGCGCTAATCCTTCTCCTTCACCATGGCTGCAGCCTCCTCTTCAGAAGGAAGCCTGTCTTTGTCTTCCCCTGTGGTGGTGGCCTCCTCAGGAGGAAGCCATCACTGCAGTGAAGCTGGAAGTGGTGCATTCACCTTTTATCACCCCTGTAGAGAGGAGGAAGATAGAGGTCGGGTTGAGCGGGTGAGAGAGGGATGGGAGGACCCAGGAGAAGAGAAGGGATCAGGAAGAAGCCAGCTGGAAATGGGGAGGCAATTAAGGGCAACCCCGGGAGAGAGGGGAGGGGCTCCAGGGAGCCCGATAAGAAGGAAGGGAGAGGCGCAACGGGGGAGGAGAGAGAGCAGAAGATTGGTCCAGGAGGAAGGCGTCGGGAGAGGGAGAGAGAAGGAGCAGCCAGAGGGCGGAGAAGGCCACCGAGCCCAGAGAGACCCATCACTGGGAGGCAGGGCCCGAGTTGGTACGGTGCTATCTACTCATCCAGCTTGTCCTAGACGGGAGATTGGAGGAGGGGCCCAGCCATGGAACCCGGAAGTGAGTGAGAGGCGAGAGGGGCTTAGAGAGGGGGAAGAGCCTTGGTGGGTGATACGGGAGAGCCGCTGCAGGGGAGCTGTGACAGCGAGAATTCCGGAGGACAGAGAACGAGAAAACCTCGCAAGGGAGTACCAACCCCAGCGCCCTCGGACCCTGTAAAGAGAAGCCCGTCCCCGCGTCAGAGGGCCATACCTGCCCAGTGGAGTAACTGGGTAGGAGATTGTTCCTGGGCCCGAAGCTGAGAGAGCCGAGACTTCCCTTAGTCCCAGTGAAGTAACTGGACTGAGGTTGTGTGTAACTGTTACTGGTGGAGGTGGAAATAAAGCAGCTCTTGGTGTTGGTGAACAGCCATTCCTAGTCTCCGCGTGTGTTTGGGGTGGACATTACATTAGCATGGAGTAGATCCCAGGGGTGGCGTCTGTGAGCCGGGCGGCCACGCCCACAACCCCACAGCAGGAAAAGGGTCTGACTGGATGCCACCCCTCTTCTGCGGTGTTAACCAGTGCATACCGCATCCCCCACACCCTCCTATTGATGTTGCTGGCTGGCCCAGCAGTACTCCATATGCAAAGAACCTTGGGATTATTGTTGATCATAAACTGAACGTGAGCCAGCAGTGTGATGCAACAGCAAAAAAGGTGAATGCTATTTTAGCCTGCATTAATAAAGGCATAGTCTCCAAGTTGAAGAAAGTAATTGTCCCGTTATATTCTGCACCAGTCAGGCCTCTTCTGAAGTACTGCATTCAGTTCTAAGCACCTCGTTTTAAGAAGTTTATAGACAAGTTGGAACATTTTCAGAGAAGGGCAATGAGGATGAAAAGAGGTATGGAGAACAGAATAGGAAATGTTGAAGGAGCTGGACATCTTCAGCTTGCTGAAGAGATGACTGAGGGGTGACAAGGTTGCATTTGTTAACTCTCTAAAGGGCTGTCACAGAGAGGATGGGGCAGGTCTGTTCTTTACTGCTCCAGAGAGTAGGACCAGGTCTAATGGTTTTAAGTTACAGGAGAGTAGATTATTAAGTTTATCGCATGGGACTTGGAGGGGAATGGGAAGGGAATGGAATGGGGGGGAAATGTATGTTATCACACGGGAGAATGCCACCGATGCTGCCAGGAGTCAACAAACAATTTCTCATCTGTCCCACAGCAGCCAATTTTGAAGAACAATTCTGAATCATCTTTCTGTTTGGGGACTCCCAGAAGCATTGGCGGCGTTCTCCTGTATGATAACATGCATTTCCCCCGTTCCATTCCCTTCCCTTCCTGTTCCACTCTATTTCCTTACTCCAAGTTCCATGCGATAAACCTATATGATTGAACATTAGCAGGACCATCTTGACAGGGAGAGCAGTTCAGCAGTGAAGTCAATTGCCTGAAGAGGTGTAGGGGTTCCCTTCTGTGAATGCCTTTAAAAAGAGGCTGGACAGCGATCTGCTGGGGATGCTTTAGTTGGAGATCCTGCACTTAGCAGGGGGTTTGGATGCAACGTCCCGTGAGCCCACTTTCAAGTCCATAATGCTATGATTTATCTATCTCCAAAATATTCAGGAGGAATCCAGCATCTGTCTGAAAAATTCATCAGTCTGTCTCTTTCTAGCACCATCTCCTTGGAAGAAAGAGCTAGGCTGCTTCTTGCTCTGGTATTGATTTCTACAGCAAACAGAGTCAGAGTTAGTTTTTCTGAGATGCAGCCTCTTGTCTATTCAGGCAAAGAGTTTGGGGTTCTTGCAGCCACCTCCTCTTGTTGTGTCAGATCATCCAAAGGTCGCTCGTTTTTCTCTCTGCAACTATGAATGCCCAGCTCTGTCTTCCAGTTACACTACATCATCTACTTTTCTTTCTCTTTTTTTTCATTCTTGAACTCTGAATTGTTGCCTTTTCACCTCCCCTCACAGTCATACTTGCCCTTTTCTCTATTGTTCTTATGAAACCGAACATGGGTTTTGAGATGATATTGTAGCAGACAGCACTGAGAGCAATAACTGCAGGGAGACAAACACTCATCACTTTCGCTAGTACAGATGGGTGAGAATTTTATTCAGTTTACTTTTTTTAAAATGCAAACTTACCAGGGGCTGCATTCACACTCCAGAATAATAGCATTATTATTCCACTTTAAGAGTCATGGTTCGATCCTATGGAATGCTGGGATTTAGGGGAGGCAATGAAGTAATTCTCTGGAAAGTGTAAATGCCTCTTCCTAAACTGCACATCCCAAGAGTCCTTGTGAGAGAGCCATAGCTTCATACACTTAATGGATAGGACATGACTTTTTTAAATAATAATAATAATAATAATAATAATAATAATAATAATAATAATAATAACAACAACAACAACAAAACAACAACAACTTAATAAATGAGTAAGTGGCAAGAACAGATTCATCAATTTCTTTTTTAAATTTTATTTTCATTTATTTTAAAATACCATTGTATACATTCACTCTGTTTACATCAATTTCCTCATTATGTTCACCACAGTATTACCAAATAACAAAGCATTCCTTTATATTACATAATATTGTCTAATCAAGCTCTTTACTTCCTAAGATCACCCCAAACCTCTTCCTTTATCCCACTTCTTTTAATCGCTTTTCTTTCTTTCTTTAACCTTTAAATATCCTTCTTTCTTCATTTTCTATCTCTTCTACCCTTCTGCTTCCTTCTTCTATTTCATAGTAGTTTTTATATTTTTTTTATTTTTCTCTTTTTTCCTCTCTTTCCTACTTTCCTGTTCTTGTGAAGAATATCTTTGTCTTTAATTTATCTTTCTGATCTTACTTTTCCCTTAATATTTTCAATGTTTTTTCTTCTTTCGCATTTAACACTTATCTGATTCCTTTTGGCCTTTCCTTTGATTAACTTCCTTTTCTTCAGTCTTCATATATTTTTAATTCTTATTATTGTTATTTTGTCCATTTTCCCTTTAAATACAGAAGAATATTTTCCCATTCTATCATATCTTCTTTTGTCTCCTCCTTTTGTTTCATAGAAAGTAAATTTCATTCTATCATCTCATAAAGTTTTATTATCCATTCATCTATCTGCACTTCCTTATTTGATTTCCAGTATTGGGCATATACTAATCTAGCTGTTGTTAACAAATAAAAAATAGTTTTACCATGTGTGTGTGTGTGTGTGTGTGTGCGATTATCTATCATGCATAACAAGCAAATCTCTGGTCTAAATCCTAATTTGATTTCTAACATTTTGATCATGGTTTTTTGATTTTGCTTCCAAAACCTTCTGACCATATACACGAAATCTCAATTTCTTGTTTTTACAGCACATTTTAGTTGTGCAGGTAGGGATTTTATCACACCAGCCTGCTACAATCGTGCTAGTTTAAGAATCGAAGCAGTAGGCATAATTTCTTATCAGACTTTTCCCCATGATAGCACTTTGGTGATCCAGGGTTGTGTCATCTATTTTCCACACTGCCAAATGCTACCTTCCAAAAGAAAGGGGGGGATAAGCAATTGCAGCTGTCAACTGCCTTATGAAGCTGGCTGCTGTGTGCACATTCACACTGCAGCTGGCTTTGGGAAAGTGTGGGCAGCCATGATAGCTGCTCTAATGAATTGAATGCAAAGCAACATCAGGACAGACATGGCATCATATGATAAATAAGCTTATTGTAAAAGCCAAAGGTGCTTTTATCCTGTTAAAATTCCATTTTTCTATCCTCGTGTGATAAAGTCCTAGGAAACAATTTCAGATTTCTACACAGTCTTGACTAACTGGTTTACCTTAGACCAGTCCCAAGCAGTAGCCAACTAACTTTAGCTGTCTGGGAAGGAATAGGATACAAATGCAACAAAAACTACCAATTTTAAATGACCTTGGAGTTGCCACTGTCTCTCAATATGAACCAACCTCACAGGATTGTTGTGAGGGTTAAACAACATAGGGCCTTATCCCTTTCAATAACATAATTATATTTTCAGTTGTGTATTTGGGAGGAGACAAAAGGATACTGATGGGGTTACTGTTGGAAGACTTTTGCATTCTCTTTTCCCCTCATTAGAAAGATAGAGATTTCCTGCATAAAAACTCTCGTCTCTCTCTCTGTTTCTTTCTCTCTTTCATTCTCTCTCTCTCTCTCATTCAAACTGACCATGTGATTTAGGTCACTCCCCCCTTTCGGACTAACAGATATTTCTCTCTAAAGATTTTCAACTGAGCTGTTGATTTTCCATCTTCCTGCTCTCTGAACTTTCTTTGGAAAGATGATGAGATAAATACAGTTACCTCTCCTTATTGACGGATTTTTTATCCATGGATTCAAGCATTCACGGCTTGAAGATATTCCAAAAAAGTATAAATTCCATATAGCAAGCCTTGATTTTTCCATTTTATATAAGGGACATCATTTTACTATGTCATTGTAGTTAATGGGACTTTAGCATCCATGGATTTTATTATCCATAGGGGTCCTGGAACCAAATGTGGAGGGCTAATTATATAGTTTGCATTGATTGTGCTAGTACTTCAGCTAATATTTGCACCAATGCTAGCAGGCATCACCTCTTGTACTTTTTCTCTTTGCCCAATGTTAGGGAATATCTGGACCAACAGATGTCGCTGAATTACAATTCCCATTATTTCTGCCCATTGGACCATGCTGGCAAGGGCTGATGGGGGACAGAGTCTGACAACAACTGGAGGGCCACACATCCTTCACCCAGGTTTCACCTAATGCTAGGTACAACCTTATGTTGTTTTGCACTCCTTGAAGGGAAGATGGAAACCAAACATTACACCAGATAAGCATTTTTTAGCACTACTTCATTCTAAGTATGATGTGGTGTCTTGGCACATTTCATGCAAAGATGCATTTGTCTGAAACAAGCTTTGGTTACTGAATTATGCATAACAAGCATCAGCCTTCTGAAAGATGGACTGCCACATGGCACTCACAGTCTGAAGGAGCTTACACCATGGTACAGTTAGTAAAATGTCCTGGTTTATCTCCTACTACTACTCCCCAACATTTGCTTTTACAACTGAGCTATGCCAGTACCCATTCTCTTATGCTGTGAAATCAAAGTCCAGTAATAAAAAGTCCCAGTTCAATGCCTGCTGCCATCTCCAAAGATGGTTGTTAATTCAACTGGGTAGCTGGTAATGTGAAATATCTCTGTTTGTGACTATGGAGAATGTCTCCCAGTCAGGATAGACAATATTGATCTAGGTCAGGGATGAGCAACTGCACAGGAGGTAAGGGACATTTTTCTACTCTGAGTATGCTTGGTGGGTGACACACACATTCTGGCAAAAAGTGATGCAATGTCATTTCCAGCTGCCATTTTGGCCAATATTCAGCCATTTTTTCCCCAATGTCTTAGTTTGGAGAGTCTAAGGAAACAACCCGCTGTGGTTTGGGCACATTTTGGTAGGCTTTGGGGCAAAAAATTGGCTCCAACATCAACAATGCTGAATCAGACTCCTGGTTCATTCAACCAGATGCTATCTACTCTGACTGATAATAGCAATAGTGATAGCAAGTATGTTTCCATACTGCTTATCGGTGATCTAAGAACTCCCGAAGCATTTTTTAAATGGGTACTCATTTTAGTGACCTACGGAAGGATGCAAGGCTGAATGGAGCTTGGAATTGCCTGGGATTGAACGTACAACCTTGTGGCTGCAGTAGAGGCATTTAACCACTGCACAACTAGGGTTTTCGTGATCGCAGTTTAGGAAAGTGGCAGCTGGATATCCTTCACAACTGGAGATGACAGGAAATGAACCTGAGATTTGGGCCCAGCCTCAGGAAACTGCTGGGGCTCCAGCACCCTGGCAGAGCCCACCACCAATGCCTGCCTTGGACCCACTGTTGAAAAATAACTCTATTTTACAATAGTGGTTTCCAAATTTTGATCTTCCAGGTGTTTTGGGACTTCAGCTCCCAAAAGTCCTAGCCAGTTTGACATACTGTCAGGAATCCTGTGAGCTGACCTCCAAAGAAATAGGAAAACTTTGACCCTACACACACCAAAATGGCTCATTTATCATTCATCTTTTGTAACTAGTAGTGGTGGTTAGAAGATGATGCACTGCCATTGGCTGTTCTGAAACCATACTGAAACCATTTTTTTAAAATCTGAGATTGCCACAAGGTTGCTGCAAGAATTAAATGCTGTAAGACCCATGTATGTCCTATTGTATGATGCTTGAATGAAAGATGTGATGCATAAACGATGATATACACTGAAGAAGAAGAAGAAGAAGAAGAAGAAGATGATGATGATGATGATGATGATGGAGCATGAAAATGAAGAAAAAATAATTTTGATAGGGATCTCAAATAAAATCAAAACACCCATAAAAGATAGAATTCAGACAAGGTTCCATTATCTGACTTGGAGTGAACAATGACTAGGAAAGGCTTAATGGCCTTGTGGCAATGAAAATCTATTAAGTTAATCTGCTTGCTTCAGGTAACCAGGGAAACTGAATCATCATCTTCAAATAAGTATTTCCAACAAGCTTACCCTTCATCCAAGCTTTCCATGGTAAGCTCTCATCAACCTTACATTGCTCCTGAATGAAATCAAAGCTCAGAGATATAGCCGTAGGTGATGCCTTTGTAAACGTAAGATTAATCACAGATCACTATTAACACATTGAGTTAGTTTGAAATCTATATGCAGTGTGTGTACACACCTTGTTAAATCTGATTGTACTACTGTAATTAGAAACGTGAAGCTTAACTGGAATCATAGAGTTGGAAGGGCTAAAAAGGCTAAAATAGGCATCAGGTTCAACCTTGGCCTTCAATGCAGGAAATCCAGCTAGAGCATCCCCAGCAGGTTGCTATCTAGCCTTTATTGAAGACAACCAGAAGAAAAGATTCCACTGCCTCTCTAACTAATTGGTTCTACTGTTGAACTTCACTTACTGTCAAGATGTTCCTTCCCATGTTCAAAAATCTATCCTTTTAAAACTTAAAACCATTGTGCTTTTTCTCTTTGACATAGGCCTGCTGCCCTTCTGATGTCTGAGCTGGAATAACCATTGGCCTGTAGAGCCCAGTCCAAGTGCTTCAATTCATCTTCCAAGAATTGAGGTTTGCAGATGCATTTTGCTCGGTCTGCCAGTGTTTTGATTGTGCTTCTTTTTTGTCCGGGGTGATGGTTGGAGTTCTTGTGCAGGTATTGGTCTGTATGTGTGGGTTTTCTGTATACTGTGTGACCCAAACGTTGGTTTGGTTTGCAGATGACTAACATGCAAATCACTCCTGCCTTTCCAGGTTACACAATATATATAGCCAAGTCCTTTCCAGGCAAACATTCTCTGAAGATGCCAGCCACAGATGCTGGTGAAACGTCAGGAAGAAACTCTGCTAGAACATGGCCACATAGCCGGAAAAACCCACAAAAAACTACCTAGAGATGTTGCAGCTTTTCCACTTTCAGAGGGATCCTGCCCCCATAACTTCAGCAAATATGCAGAGCCCACTATATTTTTAAAAAGTAAAGTGATCTAATTCATACTTCTCCAACTGATGCGCAAATAAAACATAATGAACCTTCAGACTGTGCATTTCTCCAAAACATACAACATAGTCCTCTATTCAGAAACTTTGTACACAACTACATACAAAAATGTGAGTATTAGAAAATACTGAACATGTATATATACTCAGGGAATTGTATACTAAATGCTCAGAGATTTTTGAGAGTTGTAGTTGTAGTTCAGAAAAGTAATTTTCCCAAGCTCTGATTAAGGGGAATTGCATGTGAGAATTAATATGAGGTTTGTTTGTTTTTTTGTCTGTGCCTACCTGTTTTTAAATTGCACTGAAATTGTATGGAAATTCAGCAGAATGGACTTATGATTTAATACATATAAAACTGACACTGGCTTATAACAGAATGATTCATCCATCCGCACTTCTGAATGTTCAAAGCAACTACACTTGACATTTGCTAAACACTCATAAAGCTTGGTTTGGTATCATGAGTGTAGCATTTACTGAACTTCAGCTTTAGAGCTGCGTTTCCAATAAACTTTTCTCTAGTTAAGAGGTTTCAGTCCCAAACAGTCCCTTCAAGGAGCTTTTATTCTAAATGCTTTTGCAGTTATGAGCGAAATATCATAGGAGCAATTTTTGTATTGATTTAGGGAATGTTTCTCATTTGCTCAACTTAGATCTTTATAAAAAATTTTCCCACATCTAAAATTGCTTCTTGTTGAAAATTCTATTAGTTGGCAATCATTTATAGCCATGCCTAAAATACAGCCATCCCAGGGCTAATATGCAATGGTATGGACAGAAAGGTATATCTAAATCTTTCCTAGGCTAAGGCAGACCAGTTTAATTGTGCTTTTCTAGCTGATTTTAACACACATTTACTATTAAATTTGACACATGCTGTAACTGTAACCAGGATGGGGAAAGTGTGGTTTACGGGTGCACCTGCACTGTAGAAATAATGCAGTTTGACATCACTTTATGCACTATAACTCCACCATATAGAATCCTGGGGTTTGTAATTTTACAGTCTTTAGCCTTCTCTGCCAAAGAGTTCTAGTGCCTCACAAAATTACAAATCTCAGGATTCCATAGGATGAAACTATGACAGTAAAATTGGTGTCAAAATGCATTCATTCTACAGTGTTGCAGCATCGAAGTCCACTTCCTCAGATGCATCTGAGGAAGTAGACCAAGTCTACAAAACCCAATGCTACACCTTTCTTTGCTGTGTTAGTCTCAAAGGTGCTACAAGATCTCACTGCAAAAGTGACATAGGCGCTCTGCCAGCACCTATGTTTGCTGCATGAGGGAGCCACAGCAGACAAACTGCATGGCTCCCCTGTGCAGCAAAAAGAACCCGCAAAAAGCAGGTTCTTCTTGCGGTGCAGTTGTGATGCCACAAGGTGCCAATGGCACACTTGCAGCGTCACATCCGCGCCGCAACGTGCGGACATTAAATGTCCACGTCAAAATGGTGGTGCCCATGTGTATAGGGCGCAGACATTTTGGCATCCTCAGTACGTACTGGGGGTGAGGCCTGATTGGACACTGCATCCTCGGCCAACTCCTAGTACGTACTGGGGGCGGAGCCAAGGCCTGTCTGAAACGACCATAGACTGAAATAGTTATTTAAGAAGTTTTAGCAACACATGAAACTAAACAGAGAAAGAAACACATCTCAAAATGTGTCAGGAACAATGTATGTTTGGGTTTGATTCCTATTTGTATCCATTAGGTGAATTTTTGACTCTTATCTGGTGTGGATCACACTTCCACTAGTGGTACTCACATATTGTTTACCCAGCATTCCTGGGCAGTGTGTTACATCAGGGCCTTCCGAACTGCACTAGTCCCCAGGTGCAAAATGTCCCTGGCAAGGCAGTTGCAAGATTGACAGTCATGTGCTGCCAGTGTCCCCTTTTCTCCCACAAACAGATTGATTGCCCTAAACTTTTTCTGTTTCTTTTATTTCTCTCTTTTCTACTTACATTACAGCAGCTGACTTTCAGAAAAAGAAAATAAAACGAAAGGCATGCTGGGTTGAACATAGGGCAGGGAAGCTGGGTCAAAGGGGAGTCAATGAGAAAACATAATAGCAGTAGCAGCTCCCATTGTATAAAGACATGCAATATTGGCTGTTCTGAACCCAATATGTTTCTATTTTTTTAAAAAAAACTGATATGAGAACAGGGCTTGTGCAGTAATGTCCTAAGACTCAGACTGAATTCAATACTCCACTCATGTCAGAGCCACATTCCTCCACTACAGATAAGTAGATTTAAAAAGATGATTGATAGATAAATGATTGGTGGCTGGATCTGGAAGGAACCTCATAGGCCATTGAGACCAACCCTCTGTTTAGTGCAGGAATCCAGGTAGAGCATCCCCAGCAGGTAGCTGTCCAGCCTCTCTTTGAAGACATCCAGAGAAAAAAAAACCCACCACCTCTCTAGCCATTTGGTTGTATTGCTGAACCACTCTTACTGTCAAGAAGTGCCTTCTAAAGTTCAATCAAAATATACCCTCTTGCAACTTCAAACCATTATACCTGGTCCTACCCTTTGGGTCAGCAGAGAACAGGCCTGTCCTCTCCTCTCTGTCACAGCCCTTGAGGTATTTAAAGAGTGTGATCATGTCACCCCTCAGCCTTCTCTTCATCAAGCAGAACACGCCCAATTCTTTCAACCTTTCTTCATATGTTTTGCTCTCCATACCCCTTATCATCAGTGTTGCCCATTATTGAACCTGCTCCAGCTTTGCCACATCCTTTTAAAATGTGGTGTCCACAAATGAACACAGTCTCCAGATAAGATCTATTTGCCTCCCAGGAAACCAAGAGCCCAAACAGACAGGCCAAAATAAAGCTGCTTTGGGTAACTTTGGAGGTTAAATGACACATGCATCTTAAGAGACCAGAAGCTGCACCAAAGCTACACTGCAGTCCTTAGGACTGGAGTGTGGCTTTGGCGCGGCTTCTGGCCTCTTAGGATGCATGCATCATATAACAGCATACCTCCAAAGTAACCTGAAGCAGCTTTATTTTGGCCTGTCTGTTCAGGCCCCAAAGTGATTAAATTGAGGCTGTTGTGCTTTGGCCACATCATGAGATGGTATGACTCACTAAAAAGGAACCCTGGTGGCACAGTGGTTAGAATGCCGGTCTTGCAGCCACAAGGTTGTGAGTTCAATCCCAGGGCTCCAAGGTTGACTCAGCCTTCCATCCTTTCATAGTTTGGTACGTAGGCCAACCCAGCTTGTTGGGGGCAACTGACTTACAGATTGTAAAGTGCTTAAAGAGTGCTGAGTTCACTGATAAGTGGTGTAGAAATGTAAATGCTATTGCAATAAAAGATAATAATGCCAGGCCAGGTAGAAAGCAGTGGAAAGAGAAGACTGCATACCAGATGGGCAGACTCAAATAGGGAGGTCAGGGGCATGAATCTACAAGACGTAAACAGAGCTGCAGAGGACAGGGGTCTTGGAGATGTTTCATACATAAGGTCACCATGAGTCAACAGCTGGCATTACTTCTATTGAATTGGAAAGTATGGTTCTGTAAATGCAGACTAAAATGTTATTTGCTTACTTCGATAACTCCATCCATACATACATCATCCATCCATCCATTTCATTTGTTGTTGCTGCTGCTGCTGCTGCTGCGTACCTTCAAGTCATTCCCAACTTATGGCAACTCTAAGGCAAACCTATCATGGAGTTTTCCTGGCAAGATGTATTCACATGAGGTTTGCCATTGCCTTCCTCTGAGGCTGAGAATATGTGACTTGCCCAAGGGCACTCAATGGGTTTCATGGCTGAGCTGGGAATCAAACCCTGATCTCCAGAGTTGTAGTCCAACACTCAAACTACTATACCACACTGGATCTATTTCATTAGTAAAGAATAAAATCCACTAAACACAACAATATTTGCTCCTGAGTTGGGATACATAAGATTGTTTTTCCATGACTGAACAAGATGTTCCCTAGAAATTTGAAAATATTTTACCATTTTTCTTAAAAATAATACAAAAAATGCAGCCACTTCTTTTCTAGCTCTAAATGTATGGCCTCATTATCTCTCTAGTTGAGAGGGGGGCAATCATTTGTTGGGATTCTGATACATAGGGATGTGGCTGACGGTAGAGATGAAAGAGACCTTGGGAACAGTCAGGCCAGAACAAGATCAAATGAGATGGAAGACATCCAATGTAGATAATTAAGAGTTTCTTTGGGAATTCCTTACTAAGCGCCATGCTTCTTCCCCATAGGATCAGGATCATTTTTCTCTCTTCTTCAGGACATTACATAATCTGATGCAGTGCCTTGATGGCATTGTTTTATTGCTCTTTTAGTTGCCATGGTGACAAAAAGAGATTTTAATGAAAAGCTTTCCTTTCTCTGCTTTTTACCATACCACCACCATCATCATATCATCCCCTTTTGAACTGGGTTTATTATATAGTAGGAACGATGAGATTCCTTGCAAAATGGTAAGCTATTTTGCTTTTCTTCCAAGTCACACTGACTTGTCAACAAATGAGATGAACTTTTTGAAAAAAATAAAGCAATAGCCGTTGTGATTTTAACTGTTTGAAATAACTCCTATAGTGCTTAGATTTTAGGAGTTCCTGAAGGTATTTAAAACACACAGATGAAAGGACTTATTGTTTGGCGCTCCATACTGGATCAGAAATTCAAAGCTCTGTTGTTTAAATCAAGATGCGAATCAATGAAAGCTTCAGTCAATTATTTGGTAAGGGTTAATTTTAATTGGCAGGGCAGAGATTGAAGGGCTTTGCATTGTGGTTAAGAATATAAGAAAAACCATGCTGGTAAAGACCAAACAACCATCCAGTCCAACCTTATTTTTTTGACCCAGTACACAACCAAATGCTTATGGAAAGCCCATGAACGTGAATGCAATAGTACCTCCTTTTATAGGTTCCCAGCAACAGATATACAGAAGCATATTGTTCCTGAGTTCTGGAGGTGAAATGTAGTAGTCTAAACAATAGCCACTGGTGGCCCAATCATTTCATGAATATATGACATCTCCTTTTAAAGCCATCCCAATTAACAGCCATATTTATGGCTTTTGGCATTAAATTCTACAATTTAACAATGTACTGTGTGAAGATCTTTTTAATATTCATTCATTTATTCCTATCCCTTCTCAGGTCTATTGCACTGTAGAAATAATACAGTTTGCCACTGCTTTAACTGCCATGATTCAATGGTGCGTTACAGACCGCCCTAAATCGGGCGGTCTACCGCCGCCGCCGCCATTCGTTGTGGAGGGAAGCCCCAGCTGCCAGACCATGAGGCTTCTGGCCGCAGCGAAAAAGGAGCGCTGAAATGGCGCTCCTTTTCAAAACGCATAAGTGGCGCTGCGAGGGGCGCTGCCATTTAGGACGTGCTCCGCGTGTGTTGGGAACGGGGCCGGTTAGGAAGGGCAGTCTAAATGGCAGTCTGTAACCCGCCAATGCTATGTAATGCTGGTATTTGTAGTTTTGTATAAAGCCAGGCTGCCCCTCCGCATCTCTCTTTGCAAATTTCATGTCAGTATTCCAGTGTACACCTTTGACACCCTTTGGACTAGGACAGTGGTTCTCAAACAGTGCAATGGGACAGTGGGGGGGGGGGGGCACAAGAGTTACTCAAGAGAAACACGAGAAGTGGAGACTCTCATCCCTCCTCTTCCAAACTTTTTATGGCAATAGCATTTACATTTCTATACCACTTAATAGTGAACTCTGCACTCTCTGAGTGGTTTACAATCTGTAAACCAACTGCCCCTAACAAGCTGAGTTTTCATTTAACCCATGCATCACCAGGGCTCCCTTTATGTGTAAAATTTACAAATGCATTGAGTTAACTATTGGATTTACTTAAATAAAACTGTTCTAATTGGAACAATGTTACTTCCTTATAAAATGTTAAAATGGGAATATACATGAATCATAGAATCATAGAGTTGGAAGAGACCACAAGGGGGTTGTATTCAATGGTCCTTGTGGTCTCTTCCAACTCTATGATTGCATGAATGTGTGAATAAAAATACACACACTAAGTAAACAATTTCTTTTTATTCATATACTACATCGAGGGGAGGGGGCGACATCTGTATGTAGATTTAAATGGAGGTCCCAGGGGTAAAAGTTCTGAGTGCCACTGGTGATACAATATGCAAAGGCCTCTGCCTCACTAGCGTCTTGAGGCCTGGGAGAAGGGAAGGACTATGCACTTGAAGCTTAGCTGGGATTTGTTCTCACTGGAAAAGTCCTGAGTCTCAGGTGGAAGCACCTGGATTTGCCTTCCAGCAAATGGCTAGCCAGGGAGCAACCCAATTAATGGACTGCTAGGTGTTTTGCTCATGGAAAGGCTGTGGAGGTAGTCAAGGGATGACTCCTGACAGCAGATGAACCCGCGTCAGGTTACTTCCTCCATTGCTTCTTCCAGGAATATTACATTGTAAATAGGTCAATAAAGTGGCCCTTCCTTAACCCAACATTTGTGTCTGGTCTCATTATTCTGTGGTAGGTCATCAGTACTCAGCGAAAGGGTGGTGTAGCACAGCCACTGCTCAATCCATGAGTGTGGCTTTACACTATGCAAACCCAAAGTAAAATAATAAATAAAAATAATAAAATCTTTATTTATATCCCGCCCTTCCAAAAAGATCAGGGCGGCTTACAATATGCAACAAGTGCAAACAAATACAGGTTAAAAACATAAAACATCAGTAATACACAATCTAAAAACAATAACAAAGGCCCCGTTAGCCCATCCTCATGGCCACGGAAGAGGAGGGAGGCCCACAGGATATTTAATCGGGGAATGCCTGCTTGAATAGGAAGGTTTTGAGATCCTTCCTAAATTGGGCCAGGGTGGTGGATGAGCGGAGCTCCGTGGGCAGCGTGTTCCAAAGGGCTGGGGCAGCTGTGGAAAAGGCCCTTCTAGAGGTAGAAGCTAACCTAGCCCCAGGCACCTTCAGCAGTTGCTGCCCAGATGTTCTGAGGGTGCGAGGCGGATTGTACGGGGAGAGGCGGTCCTTTAGGAATCCTGGACCCAAGCCATTTAGGGCTTTATAGGTAATAACCAACGCCTTATATTGAGCTCGGAAGCGAATGGGCAGCCAGTGGAGATCTTTAAGCACAGGTGTTATGTGGCTGGTCCTGGATACGCCAGTGACCAGCCGGGCTGCCATATTCTGTACCATTTGGAGCTTCCGAGTTTGGTATAAGGGTTGCCCCATGTAGAGTACATTGCAGAAATCCAATCTCGAAGTTACCAGAGCATGTACAACAGTTTCTAGGTCCCTCCGGTCCAGGTATGGGCGCAGCTGGCGAATCAGCCGAAGCTGGTAACAAGTGCTCTTGACCGTCGCATTCACCTGAGCAGTCAGGTGGAGCGACGAGTCAAGAAGCACCCCCAGACTGCGGACGGAGTCCTTCACAGGGAGCGTGACCCCGTTCAGGACAGGTGGAACCACCGCCATTCCTGGACCGGGGGAACCTATCACTAGTACCTCCGTTTTCTCTGGATTTAGCTTGAGTCGGTTTTCCCTCATCCAGCCCATTACTGACTCCAGACAGGCCACGAGAGGAGAGACGCCATCCCTAGTCACTGCATCAGTCGGAGACATAGAGAAAATGATTTGGGTGTCATCAGCGTACTGATAACCCCGCGCCCCATGTCTCCGGATGATCTCTCCCAGCGGTTTCATGTAAATGTTAAATAGCATGGGAGACAGAATGGCTCCTTGAGGGACCCCGGTTTTAAGGGCCCGCTCGCTGGAGCACACGTCTCCCAGCTGCACCATCTGGGACCTCCCAGAGAGGTAGGAACGGAACCACTGGAGCGCAGTGCCCCCAATTCCCGCCTCAGCCAGGCGCCCCAGAAGGATACCATGGTCTATGGTATCGAAAGCCGCTGAGATGTCCAAGAGCACCAACAGGGACACGCTTCCCCCGTCGACGCTCAGACGGAGATCATCGACCAAGGCGACCATGGCTGTCTCAACCCCGTGACCCGCCCGGAAGCCAGTTTGAAATGGGTCCAGATAATCAGTTTCATCCAAGACCGTCTGAAGCTGGATCGCAACCGCCCTCTCGATCACCTTCCCCAAGAATGGAAGCAGCGAAACAGGCCGATAATTATTATGTACCAGGGGGTCGAGGGAGGGCTTCTTTAGGATCGGTTTTACAATGGCCAATTTTAGATCCGATGGAAATCGCCCATCCCTCAAGGAGGTGTTAATTATCCGGTGTAACAAGGACGTTACCACCGGTCCCCCCTGGGCCGCTAACCAAGAGGGGCAGGGATCAAGAGAGCAGGTTGTTTTCCGAACACTTCCGAGGATCTTGTCCACATCCTCGGTACTCACCAACTCAAACTGATCCAGTATAACATAGTCCGCGGAGGCTCTGGACACTTCTACCCTAGGTTCTGCCATAATGTCGGCGTTCAGACCTTCGCTTATACGAGAAGTTTTATCCACGAAAAAGTCATTAAACAAGTCACAGCAGGCCTTAGAAGGTTCAAGGATCTGGTTCAGGGCAGGAGGGAGCTGAGTTAGCTCCCTGACCACCCTGAACAACTCTGCCGGACGTGACTCTGCGGACGCAATACGAGCATCATAGAACGAATTCTTCTCAATCTCATGACTGAATCAAGAGTGGCCAGTACTGTGGGAGTGAAGAGAGTACTGAAAAGCACATTAAAAGTAGAAAATGAAAAGGAGACAAGTTCCACATGCTCTGAGATGGACAACTGATAGTTTAAAAAGTGCAGTTTGTTTCAGCCCCAATGAGAAAAAGTCTTCTTCAAGGGCCTTCAGCAGAATTTACTGGAGTTGAGAACATTCTCCAAAATGTAGGACAATTGAGTATAACAAACATTCATGGTTTTATAAGCACTCTGCCCATAAAGTTGTATTGGAGCTCACCTGGTGTTTGGATCCCATCCCTACAGAGATGTTCAGCACCAGGAAGCTGATCTAAGTGTAGACAGAAGAATAGATTGCCTCTACGGCATGTATCCATCAGCCACCCCTGGATTGAATCTGTGCTGACCATTCAAAGAAACTCAATACAAAAGGAAAGGACGACGAGACAAGAAAAGGAAAATGAGAAAATTCTAATACCAATTTATGGTGTTCCCACAGTTCTCATGTCAGTCATATGAGCTAGAAACACACTACCCATAGTTTAAATGGTGGGCCTCAAAGAAACAGCCTGGTAACTCCACACTCCCCAGAATTTGTTTTAATGCCATATTTTTTGATAGCTTCAAAGAAATGATAAAGTTTTCTTTTTAGTACAGTGGATCCTTGTTATACGCTGGGGTTTGGTTCCAAGATCCCCCGTGTATAACAAAATCCGTGTATACTCAAGTCCCATTAAGTATAATGACATAGCAAAATGGTGTCCCTAATAAAAAATGGAACATCAAGGTAAATTTATACTTTTTTGGAACATGTATAACAAATCCGTACAAGAAGAACAGTGACATATTAACTCAAAAACTATTCACCTTAGATAGGTATTCACCTTAAGCTATTCACCTTAGGTAGATAGGTAGAATGATAAAATATTTTTCTTCATGTAATGATGTTGTTTTGTTACAGGATTGTCCATTGAAACTGGAGGAAACTGTCAAAACTGGGTAACTGATTGGCTATTGATTGGAAACAGAATTGCTTATTATTTGCAGTATGAGTCCATGAATCATTTCCAAGAGAGTTCACACATCTGTGACGCATGATTAAGGTATAATTCTGAAGTGACCGAATGGACCAGCCTGACATAAAGTAAAGAGGTAGCGTGGGCTGGGAAGCGAAGTGGAACAGACAATCTTCAGGATTCTAGGATAATATAACATAAAAATTTGGGGAAATAAATGCAGTTATTTATGTGATTACATCTGACTACTTCCATCTAGTATGTTTGGTCTGCTAAAAAGATTTTTGATATTTTTTTATTTTTTATTTTTTTGTAAGGGAATAAAGCCTTTAATGTGTGTCTAATTATTGCTCTTCATGTATTTTGGTTCTCTATATTCCCCACACCTCAAACATGCTCACACACACATTTTGGCATGGATTACTGTATTTTCTTTTGATCGGTACAATCCAAAGTGAAAAGGAAAAAAATTGTGTTTGTTTTAAAGAAAGACTTTCCTTTAACAAATACTCATCTATGGAATTTGTAGCACAGAAACGTGGCCTTGATTTTGACCTTCTATTGTTACATCCCAACTTTGCAATGCACAGCAGCTGCTTTCGACTCCTTTTTTCTTACAGCTCTTTGTGTAAATTGCCCTGTAGGGATTTTCAGCTTCTCTTTTCTATCAGAGAGAAGAAACTTAACAAAGTCCCCAGAGTATTGTATCCATCTCAGATTGAAGAGGATTGCTGTAGAATCCCTTTTAATGGCCATCCCAGCTGTTACAGGTTCTCTAATTTGTTCAGCAACAGTGACCTGGTAGCTCAGCCTTCTGAGAAGATGCTAACACAGAAACTAATCAATATGGGCAGTCTTCAGCAAATCCAGGGCAGTAACTAGAAATGCTTGGGGCTAATTTTGGGCAGACCAAACCAGGCACATCCATTACAACTACAGCCAACACATTTTGCTACCCAAATGTAAGAAGCTACAGGGACTAACCAAGATAAAGATGTATAGTGGAACCTGTACATGTTCTCCTAATGCTCCAATTTGGCAGAGACAGTCCCAGTTAATGTTCTATCATCCCACTTTCCAGCTTGCTTTTAAAATGTCCCAGTTTCTCTCTCCTCCTTTCTTTTCCTAGATTTCAACCTTCTGTCCAGGAGAAATTTCAAAACGTCCTCCTTTTTAAGCATGACTAAGAAGCAGGAATTTACATTTATATTAGGGTTTTTTTAGCTTTTTATTTTTGTGATTTTTCTTAAATATCACACATTTTGTGGTGACTTGTCTTCTTTGTGGTTATGACATCTGATCACCCTGCTCCTTCCACTCTCCTCCTTTGTCCTCAGCTTACTTCAGTTGCTACATGTTAGTTCAAAGTGGAAAAGTAGTCTGCAGTCATTGAACTCAGCAGCAGAGAGGTTAGGGTGGAATCTGCCCTTCCTAGTCAGCTTTGGCAAAAAGCAAACGACTGCACCCTCTCCCAGATTATGCCCGTTCCTCCTCTCTAATAGCATTTGTCATCTTGACCACATTCTGAATATGTTTGGCCATAGGCATCCTAATTTTCAACTATAAAATGTTGGATGATATCCCATTACAAAGGAATCAGCAGAGCTTGTGACGCTAGAGAAAGCAGGAGGCAGCTCACATGGTTGCTGGCCTGTGGAGAGCAATCGGCAACACCTAGGAGAGAGTAAGGCAGAGCAAGCCACCTTGTAAAAACTACCCAGAAATCTGAGCAGGGAAGGAGGGGGAAATTAGTAGGATCAGGCAACACGGCTTTACTGGCAAACTAGCCAGGCAAGGCGAGTTCTTGCCCATCAGCCCACCTGATGACAGCATAACCTCTAATATTTCACAGACGAAAACCAGAACACGCTTGGCCACATACATCCTGGTTTAAAAGACAGGAGCTACTAGGAAAGAGATTAGAAGAAAGAGTGGGAAGTGTGATGTTAGAGGTTATTCCATTCCTTCTAATATTTCACAATGAAAACTGGGACACAAATGACTAGGCAACATCAGAATATAGTCAAGATGGCAAAAGTTATTAATGAAGAAGAACACACAAGCGAGGAGAGGCTGGCACAGTTTGTTTTTACCTAAATCTACCAAGACAGGTAAGGCTTCACCCCCTCCTCTCCCCCCACTGAATTAATTGAGTGGAAACTACTTGTGCATTTTGAATTCATTTTGCAGCACTTGAAATAAACTGAAGAGGAAAGGGGAAACTGGAAGAAGAGAGGAACTGAGACATTTAAAAGCTGCTGAAAAACTTGGATACCAGAGGACTAATCAGGACTGTCCTTCGAAACTAGGACAGTTGGAGAGTAAGGAACCAGTGATCACTAAATGATAATGTAAAATGAATGCATAAAATGCCTATGTGAACAAGAAGGGTTGGTGTTACCCCAAAGATTATTTCTTCTTCTCCTGCACTACATCTCAGATGAGCTGAGTTTCTTTCTATCAGTTACATTTATCAGCCTGTGTTGTATGCTTTCAAGTTGTTTCTGACTTTTTGGCTGCGTCCAGATGGTCCAAAAAGCACGTACTGAGTACGTGCTAGGGTTGCCTGGGAGCATCCTTTTCAGACGCTCCCTAACCCTAGTACTTACTCAGTACAGTATGTCAAAATGGCGGCGGCCTGTCTACACAGGCGCCACCATTTTGACGCAATGGACGCATAGCGTCCACATGTCCCATCATGCTTGCGATGTCCCAAGTGTGCCATTTGCGCACTCAGGCATCGCAAGTGTGACACAAAAAGAACCTGCTTTTTGAGGGTTCTTTTTCCACCGCCGGGAAGCCTCACCATTTGGCAGCTGAGGCTTCCCACCGGAGGAAATGGAGGCGGCAGCAGACCGCCCTTTTTGGGCGGTCTGTATCCCACCATAGTGACACTAAGGTGAACCTATCATGGGGGTTTGTTGGCAGGTTTCTTCAGTGGGGGGTTTGCCATTGCCATCTTGTGGCGTTAATAGAATGTGACTTGCCCAGAGTAACCCAGTGGGTTTACATGGCTGAGCCAGGATTCAACCCTAGTTTCCAGAGTCATAGCCAAACGCTCCAACCCACATCCGAAGAGCACACCAGTGTGGAGGAAGTCACTGACCATATTACTGAAGGTGCCTGGGGCTAGGTTAGCCTCCACCACACGGAGGACATTCTCCACGGCTGCCCCAGCCCTTTGGAATATGCTGCCCACCGAGCTCCGCTCGTCCACCACCCTGGCCCAATTCAGGAAGGACTTGAAAACCTTCCTGTTCCAACAGGCATTCCCCGAATAAAATCCTGTGGGCCTCCCTCCTCTTCCGTGGCCAAGAGGTTGGGCTATGGGGCTTTTTGCTTGTTATTTTTTGTATGATTTGCTGTATTTGTATTTTAATTTTTTTTTCTTGTCTTCGTGTTTTGTATCGATTGTATTTTAACCTTGTTGTAAGCCGCCCTGATTATAAGAAGGGCGGGATATAAATAAAATTATTATTATTATTATTATTATTATTATTATTATTATTATTATTATTATTATTATGAGGAAATCCAGGACCCTGTAAGGAGATCCTTTAGGCTCAGCACAGAAGTGCATAACCCATAGCCTAGAAGAATCAGCCAATGATCGGAATCTGCATAAGCCCCTCATTGATGCAAACACTGATGTGTGTGATATCTGTGTTTGCAAGTAAAATGGAAGTTCAAGAGTATCTCCCTCCAGGAAAGATGCCTTTGTCTATGGACATCTGCATGGATGATTGGGCGATTCTCATTCTCTCACCTGGAAAATCCATTCAAGTCCCAAAATTGCTACTGGATAGGTTTTGCCCTATATACGTGCCCACTTGGGTAGTCCCAATTCAGTCTCAGTTGAGTTCAGACAGCCACTCTGTCCATTTCGCCCTTAACTCCACAGCACATGCAGGCCAACCCAGGTCCTAGGTTGCACACTGAGCCAGACTCATTTACCATCTCCCCTGATCTGAGCTCTGTGCCTGAACCCATTACAGTATTGTCCTCTGCTCAACTCTCCAAATCACTATCAGCTACCTCCTTTAGATCATTAGTTCTGGACTGTGTGTATGAGTGAGTGTTCTTGTATGAATGGTGATTCTTTTTGTTTCAACAATAAAACCCTTTTGGAATTTGCATTCTGGAGTTCATTTCTCAGAATACATCGGTTTGACCTCGTCATTTGAGCTAATTAAATTCTCCCTTTGTATATTGATTGTGGGTGCTTTCTTGGAAATCTTGTATTTTGGATAACATTACTCTGGTGTCTAAATAGCAATGATATTGACCCCAGGCATCCCACATTTTCTAATTAATGTATTGCATCAAAATGAAGTCTTCTCTCCACTTCTGGGGTTCATAAACTTGGATCCACCAGTTATTGTTAGGTTGTAGTCCCTTAACCATCATGACCTCTGGTCATGATGGTTAAGGCTTCTGGGAGGTGAGATCCTTCATATAGGAACCTTAGTTAAAGAACTAGTGGGCAGCATCCAGTGCTGTATTTCTCCTGTCAGAATCAAACAGAGATAGGAGGTAGCAATTTTTTCATTCCACTCTAGTCCCCTACTCACTTCCAAAAACTGCTCCAGAAGATTGAAATATCCCTTCAGAGCCCATTTTTGGGCAGAGCTGACATCTACAGGGGGGAAGAGAAGGGAAAGAAGTGTCATTGCATTGTCTGTACCAAGTTGGATGTTGGCCACTACATCAGTTGGTTTATTGTTGCAATTTTCTGTTTCGAGGCTTTCTGTCTACCACTCTGCACCAGTTAATATGTATATTTACATTGTTTTATTGCTTTAGACCTTGATTTTATTCTGTTCTCCTTACTTCAAAAACTGGAGGACTTCCAGTACCAAAGCAGCCTAAAATAAAGCTAATGATAAGCAGGATGCCCACAGCAGAGTCCCAGAAACTCTTCTGGAAATAATAGCTGTCAGCCAGTGGCTCAAAAGTTCCTTGAATTTTGTTAAACCCCTGAAAACCACAAAAGGAAGCTTGGCTTATCTATTTAGTCTCTCTCTCTGCAGGGTTCTAAATATTGTTATGTATTGATAGTTGTGATAGATTTGATTTTCTGTGTGCATAGAAGCAGCCAAAAGACTAAATTAAAGTCCTTCAATCCAGCAGGGCTGTTAATGTTGCAACGATGAAGTGGAAGAGGAAGATGTCGATGTACCATGAAGAACAGCAAGAGGGGTTCCAAATGTCATACAGCCTGGAAGTCCCATTGTCCTTGCAAAGCTAGTTCCTTGTTAATAACACCCTCATATTATCCCAGACATTACTGACAGGAGGATCCTCCAACTGAACAAAGACAAATATGGAGCAGAAAAACAGACCAACAGGAGCTGGGGCTCATGTTTATACTACTCCTCCATTCATAAAGCAGCCAGTATCTTCCAGTAGGCAAAGACCTTCTGATCTTTGGCTCTTAATTTGCTGAGCCAAAACAGTCTTTTTAATGGGGTGTGTTATACTTTTACCTTTTTAAAAACAACAACTATGTTTTAGGCTGCGATTACACTGCAGAATTAATGCAGTTTGACATCACCTTAACTGCCATTGCTCAATGGTATGGAATTCTGGGATGTGTCATCTTGTGAGATGTTTAGCTTTCCCTGTCCACAATCTCTAGTGCTACAACAAAGTACAAATCCCAGGACTCCATAAGATGGAGCCATGACAGCGAAAGCGGTGTCAAACTGCATCCTTAACTTGTTTTTCCACTGTTACAATTTAGCATTTTAACAGAATTGTTTGTTTAATTTTTATTAAAAAAATTACATCAAATTGTTTTAGCTGTACTTTGTTTTATTTTGTTTTAAACCTCCTTAGGCCTGTATCAGCTGAAAAACAGGATAAAAAGTAAGTAAGTAAGTACAAATTCACAACCCCAGTGACATTGAAATCACCAGCTTCCATTGCCTCCATTGAAAATGAGTACAATATTGATAGCTGGACAGTGAAGAAAGCTGCCAGGAAGAAAATCAACTCATTTGAAATGGGGCGCTGGAGTAAAATTCTATGGATACCATGGGCTGCTAAAAAGACAAATGGGTCTTACGACAAATCCATCCAGAACTCTCCCTAGAAACCAAGGTGACCAAGCAGAGATTCTTGTACTTTGGGCATATCATGAGAATACATGTCTCATTAGGGAGGACAATGATTAGAGGTTGATAGACCCAGGTTATCTTACTTTGGACATACCATGAGATGATGTGACCATGAGATGATGAAAATATTATAATGGTTGCTAAAGTGGAGGGCCATAGGAAAAGAGAAAGACAGGTGGATTGATTCAATCAAGGAAGATAAGAGCCTAAACCGGGGTAGGCAACCTGCGGCCCGCGGGCCGGATGCGGCCCGGCAAGGCCTTGGGACCGGCCCCAGCTCAGTCCTGCCGCTGATTGCTGCCAGGGCCTTTGGGGGGCAATTGTCTATAGAAGCCTCAGAAACATGCATTTATATTAACATTTTTTAAAAAATCAGCAAATTTTTTTGCGTGTCCTCCATTTTTTTAAAAAAAAAAAGTGTCTTCCATTTGAAAATTTTGTCCTACATTTGTCCTGGTTTATTTATATATTTAATTTAAAAAAAATTTTTTTTAATTATATATTTTTTGGCTTTGGCCCCCCCAGTTGTCTGAGGGACAGCAACCCGGCCCCCGGCTCAAAAAGATTGCCTACCTCTGGCCTAAACAGACAGACTCAAAGGGGCGGCATCATGCAATCGTACACCATGGCCCCAATCCAGTGCTCTGCCGGCTCTAAAAGAAATAGTAAAATGCCACTCTTTTCAGCACTCAAAAGGAGTACCGTGAAATCATCCACCATGCAGTCGGGTGAGTGGCATGACGCTGGCATGAGGGATGGTGTCGGGACCTGCATTGTCCAAACATCATGCCCCCACGCTGCCCCCACGCTGGCGCTTCAAGCCAGTCTGTACAGCCCTTAAGTCCCTGAGTTTTCAAGATGGGGGAAGGGCAGGTGGTAACACGGCGATCTGGAGATCTTTCATTCATAGGAGTGCCATAAGGCAAAACTGACTTCATGATAAATAACAAGAAACAGCCCAGAGTGTGCCTCTTTTCAAAACTGCCCCTCCTGGTGTTGGTTTTCAGTTTCATCATAAGCCTTTACAAGTCACGTCTCCTTTTTTTCTAAGGGATCTCTCAATTAATCCCCTCATTCATTAGAATTATATCTTAAAACTCCTCACCGAAAAGATCACAGACCAGTCCAGCTGCACTCAATCTCTGTTGGTTTGAAGATAGAGTGCTTAAAGGTTTCAAGAAGACTGTTTGACTTCCCTCTTCCCCACAGGAGCTTCCCTGAGTATCAGCCTCTGCTCAGCAAATAACAAACGTGGGAGACAGGCCGGCATGCGCTGGCACTGTTGTGTTAGTTCAGGAAGAACAAATTGGGCATGTTTACTGCACGACTGAAGATCAATATGCCTGCAAGATGATAAAAAGTTTCTGGCTTTGGAAAAGACCAAGATAAAGGCCAGGGCTGCATAAGTTGTTTATGATGACAATCAGGGATGCTTCAGTATTAACAGCCAACGCTCTTAAATTTTTTACAGACTATTCGGCAAAGGGAGAGGGGGTAAGTGCTTGATGAAGGAGATAACCAAGAATGCAATTTGAGAAATGGTGAAGATTATCCAGAAGTCTGCTCTCAGAAACCTCCAGGATCAATTCTGAGAAGGAAAGAATTATGTTTGAATGAGTAGTAGGGTTGCCAGATCTTAGGGTGTGACCTTAGGGTTTGCAGTTTTTGTGGGCCATCTCCCACTCTAGCATAAGGATGCAAATTTTTAATTTTTGGTGCACTCAGTGCTAAGCAAAAAGAAAGGCCTATGTATAAACCTCCAACTCAACTAAGTAGAGCAACAGCTTGCTACCATTTGAGAGCATTCTATGGCACGGTACAGAGCGCCAAAAAGAGGCGCCTCCCTGGTGCCTCTCTTTGCTCTGCAGGAGCGCTGCAGTAAACAAATTGTGCATTGCTGCTGCACAGCAAAGAAGGAGTGCCCAGAAGTGGCTCCTTTTTCTGGTGCTGCTGAAACGCAGCAAAGGGCCAGAGACGGCGTGGTGATGTCGCAGCTGCGCCGCCCATTTGGAAGTGGCACAGCTGTGACATCATTGTTACACGCCTCATCTGTGTGGCACTGAGCAGCTGTGGTGCGCCCATGATGTGCTAGGGTTGTGGGGCATGTGCACGCCCTGCCCGCGAGCAACCCTAGCATGTCATGGGCGCACCGCAAAGGGCCCGTCTGTACCGGGCCATTGATTTGTTTCTGCAACTTGCAGCAGTCGTCCCCAAACTGTACCCTTTAAGAGATTTTGGACTTCAGCTCCCAGAAGCCTCAGCCATGTTAGCCAATAGTCTGGGATTGTGGAGCTGAAGACCAGTTGGGGGAACACTGTCTAGGGGGTGTATATATTTATTTATTTAGCTAGCTCCTCCCTTCCCTGACAGTCATTGTGGTGCCAGGGCTCACCATCTGCTCTGCATCCACCTTTTGGCTAGAAGCAAGTTGACTAGATTAAGTGTAAGTAAGTATCCCTAGGTAAGTGAGCTGGAATAATCCTCTCATTTCAACCTTGATCCAGGAAAAGCCCACATAGCTAAGGTTTCTGTCTCAGTTTCCAATCATTTTTTCTGTGGGGTGTTTGAACAGCAAGCTGTAAGCAACTGTAGATGATACAATGTATAACGTTACTGACATCACCAGGGGCTGTCCCTAAATCTCAGGTTTTGGCCTGGAACCTCAAAGCTTGGAATGATCCTCAACTGACAAAACTAATGAGTAGAGAGAAGGAGGATAATGGAAGGAAAGGTTCTGTGTAGCTCCATAGCTGGAATTCTGTTGTCTTTACCCATTCAGTCATATGTTGAATGGGAAGTCAACATCTTGGTAAATCCAATTGATTTCATAGCTGTACCCTGGCTGAGGAAAACAAGAAGATTTAAGCCCATGTGAAATGGTTAAACCAGTAACACCAATAGAGGGGTGCAGGGGATGCAGACTGCACCAGGTGACACCCCAGAAGATGCGTGACACCTGGTTGCCCCCCGCCTCACTGCATTAGCATGTCACCTCCAGAAGCCCTGTCCCCCACATCAGAAGCCCCTCGTACCAGATGACACAAGGGGCAAAGACACTACTGGGTTAAACCAGTGTAAGTTCACTTATGGAAGCAGGAACCCAATGTGACAGTTGGTGCACCATGCCAGCACATCTTTGCCAGCATGGGGAGTAATGGCAGAAGAAAAAAGACCATGTGTGCTACAGCTAAGAATGAAGTAAAAGCACCAGAGATGTTTGGTTTTGTCTCATTTATCTTACCACCACTATCTTGGGAAAAGTATGATTGCTAGTTTTGTCATTGTTGTGTGCCTTCAAGTTGCCTGCAGCTTCTGGAGACATTAAAGGTAAAGGTTTCCCCTTTGATGTGATTGTCTAGTTATGTCCAACTGTAGGGGGCAATGCTAATCTCTGTTACTAAGCTGAGGGGGCCAGGATTGTCAAAGATGACTCCATGATTATGTGGTCAGCATGAGTAAAGGCACATGGACTGTTACCTTCCCATCAAACTTGTACCTATTTATCTACTTGCACTTTGACTTGCTTTCAAACCGCTAGCATGCAAAAGTGCAAGGTGACTCTGTCACAAGGGTTTCTGGAGCTGAAAGTGTGTGATTCACCCAAGGTCACCCAGCGAATTTCCACAATCCAGCAGAAAACTGAACCCTGGACTCCAGAGTCATAGTCCAATGCTCAAACCACTACACCACAGTGGCTCTCAATTGTGAGCATAGTGCACCACAAAGATTCCTGACACTTTTTTGGACTGCAGCTTACAATTCCCAGCTCTGCTGGAACTCCATGCTCCAGTATGAAGTAGGGATGTAAATCTTTATACCCTGCTGCAGTAGAGATATAAAAGTTCATAAATTTAATTCCTTCAGGCAAGAATGAATAATTCTACCATTTTTTTTCCTCTCTGTGAAAAAGTCATATAAAACTGTGAAGTTTATGAAAACTAGGAGCTATCCTGTGTACACAAAAAAAATGCATAGATTTTTGTATAGATAACAGGTTTTCAACTACTATTTCCATCCCTTGGTGTAATGGAAGGATTATAGCAGACTGTCAGGAAGGATTTCTTAACATGTGCTTGTTTAATATGCCAGTTTGCAAAGATAATACAAACATAGCTAGCACTATACCAGGTTAGACAACAATAAGTAATGTTTGTGTACATATGCACTCTCTCACACTCTTATATATGTCTTCTAGCACTGAAAATTCCCAATTTTGCCTTTTACTTTTCTACAACCACCCAAGCAATTTTCTCAAAGGATCTCTACAGGCTACGTGAAGAGAGTAGGAGGGTCCCCATTAAAAATATGTTTGAACATCTGATGCTAGCAGACTTCCTACAGACAAACCACTTAATTTTGAACCACATATTTATTTGATCTTTGCTGCCAATACAGTCGCCAAATATTTAAATCCTGTGAGAAATAGACAAGTCACCGAAGCTTGAAATTCCTGCTGTCAAGTGCTCTGTGAATTGCCACTAAATCACAACATACAGACAAAGCGGCAGCCGCCTCTTCGATTCTCTTCTAAAATACAAATTAAAATTGCAATATTAGGCTTGCTCTCTCCTTGAAGATCCTTAATCTGGTGCTTTGTGCTAACTGTAATCAACCCTCCTCCTTTCTGCTGTGAGCAACATGAAGCAGAATTACATCACAGTGCTCAGTCATGGCCTTGGTTTATCCCAAGTAGTATACCTACTTGGTGTCCCTTCTTGGGAGAAAGGTGGGATACAAATTCAATAGATAAATAAATGGAACCCTTCTTTCCTTGTGTTTTGCCTTCTGTCCCCTAGAACCTAAATCCCTGTACTGTAGATGAGAGCGGCTCCCAACTCCTGTCCAGTTTTCCAGCCTCTGGGCTCTTCCCAGGCATACCACCTTTCTCAAAAGATCAGATGAAAATACAGTGGACCCTTGCTATACCCTGGGGTTTGGTTCCAAGATCCCCCATGGATAACAAAATCTGTGGATGCTCAAACCGTGGATGCTTGAATCCATGAATAAAAAATCAATGTATAAGAAGGGTCGACTGTACATTTATGTCCACACTACACAATAGTATCCATTTCATACCACTTGAACTATCATGGCAATGCTGTGATTTGTACTTTGGTGAAGGACTTAGAATTCTCTGTAGATCAGCAGTTCTCAACCAGTGGGTCACAACCCCTTTGTGGGTTGAACGATTCTTTCACAGGGGTCACCTAAGACCATCAGAAAACACATATTTCTGATGGTCTTAGGAACTGATTTTATGGTTGGGGAGGTCACCACAACACGATGAACTGTATTAAAGGGTTCCGGCATTAGGAAGGTTGAGAACCACTGCTGTAGATGGACACAAGAGCCCTTTCACAGAGGATTCTAAGTACCTCCCCAAACTACATATCCCAATTTCTATAAGATGGATCTATTAATGTTAAGGCATTATGAAATGGATATACCTGTGAAGTGTAGTCATACCCTGGAAACCTCCAATGAGGTATTGCACCTGACTATCTGCAGGAGTGCCAGATCCCCTTTAAACATGATGTAGGGTACGTGTACTTCTTTTACTCCCCACACACATACCTCAATGACTTTTTTTTTCAAATTCAGTGTACCCAAAATGCATTAAAAACAGCTATAATATTTTAAAAAGTGTTTTCATTGCTGGCCTACATTATTGATCGTTATCCATTTCTGTTTATTCAGTACCTGTAATGGCTTCTGGTTCACAATCCTAGGTCCCCCTCCTTGGTTTTGTTTGGTAGAGACCCCCCTTCTTCTCATATGTTTGGATTCAGGAACTACCTTTTTTTTTTTTACAGACTCCTGAATCATCACCACTTTGAGGAGTATGGGGTTGCCTGCATGGGCTAAAAGAAAGGATCTTGTCCCATTTCAAAACCTACCTGTTCAAAATCCATATGTGGCTGAAACATGAGGAAAACAGACCCAATCTGCACCGCAAGGCTTAGCACCAGTGCAAAATTAATCCCAGTTTCCAACATCCAAGTTGGAAAGTGTGAACATCTACACAGTGTTCAGACTGTGTGCTGGTGCAGAAATGGTCAGAAGCAGGCACCCTTGGCCAGGTCAGCCACCAGCATCATTGTTGGCCATAATTATTTTGTTGCTGTTGTTGCCCACTCACAAATCGATAACACAAGCTCACAAGTGGGCAGCTGCATCATCGACCCATTGCACACCCCATGAAGCAAAATGACAAGAAATACATCAGGTTACCAAGAATACAATGGATGTAATAACAACATTAACAAACTGGCATTTCCAACAAGGGGTCATGGGTGAATGGAGGAGAAAGGGGGTAGGTACAATGGGGGCACCATGATCATGCTATGCCAATGTATCACTGGACACACTAATGCATTATATGGGCAGTCAATTGATCATGCGATGGGTTGGCAACTGTGTGGGAGGAGAGCAATTGGCAGCTGCTGGCAAAATGTCCATGCACCTGTGTGCATGTGTTTGCTATGGTACCAAAAAAAACCCCTAATGCACAGCTTGTAGCTGTGAATGCTTGATTTTGTTGGGTCCTTCCTTGCAGTGGGAGGGGGAAGTGCAGACTGTGCATGAGTTTTCTGACCTTTCTGAGAACCAGCAGGTTCTCCCAGCAAATTGGGAAACCCTGGGAGTAAGACAACATTTCCCCTCCATTGGCTCCCTGCCTATGCGGATAATTTAAATAGGAGCTTCCAGATATACTCAGGGCCTGTACAGACAGGCCAAAATAAAGCTGCTTTGGGTCACTTTGGAGGTATGCTCTTTAAACAACACATGCATCTTAAGGAGCCAGAAGCTGCACCAAAGCTGTGCTCCAGTCGTTAAGACTGGAGCGTGGCTTTGGCACAGCTTCTAGTCTCTAAGGACGCATGCATAATTTGAACAGCATACCTTCAAAGTGATCTGAAGCAGCTTTATTTTGGCCTATCTGTACGGGCCCTCAGATACCCAATGTTCATCAAAATGCTCCTACCCAACACACAGGAGACCTACCACAGATAGAGAACAGTGGTGTGGTGGTAAATTTAGAAATGCATATTTGTCACGACAAACTTTATAGTAACATTCCCAGCAAAAATATTGGAGAGATTGGTTGTTGCTGTTGTTTTTTTAATTACAGACATCTCTACCAGGAGAAGGTCTTTTGTAAAACCTAATGACTCTTGTTCATTCAAGACCAACCCATCACAAAATATTTTGGGTTAGAGCAGACATAGTTCATAAGAGTATGTTTACATTAGGAATATCTATTTCCCCTCTAGCTATTGTTGATTGCTAAAGTGGGGATTGCTACCAAAATCAGAAGGAACAGAGAAGTCCAATGAGGGTGGCAAATGATACCACAGTGGCTGCTAATGAAAAAGATCCATGCCTTTGAGCTTTGATTTCACTATACCATTGGTGGGATAATAAGGGTGCATTTTGCAGCAGGACCTCTTGGATCTAATCCACTGGATAGAAAAACAGACTAATAAACATCTTTTACAATATCTTTACAGGCATATTATTTTATATATAATAATTTTTGGCACTGGAGGAGAGCTCTATAGATTAAATGGGCCTCCAAAATGATAACCAAATGGGTCTGACAGCAAAGCAAGCCAAACTCTCCCTAGAAGCTAAATTTTCATATTCGGGCCATATCATGAGATTATGTGACTCATTCAACAATATGATGATGCTCTGTAAAGCATAAAGGCATAGGGAAAGAGGAAGACTGCTTTACAGGTGGATTGAGCAAATCAAGGAAGCCACAGTCTTGTCTTTGTAAGGCTGGGAATGACTGAGGTTCTTGCAGGTCTCTCATTCCTAGAGACAACATAGGTTGAAGCCAACCTGAAGGCAATTGACAGCCATAGAGTATATATAATATACTGTCATTATTGGTTGCATACAGCCCAAATACCGTAAAGTTACTAGATCCTATCTGATCTTGGAAGCTAAGCAGGATCAGCTCTGGTTAATACTTGTATGTATGTAGTATGGGAGGCCACTGATTAATACCTGGTGCTGCAGGCTATATTTCAGAGAAGGAACTGGCAAAACCACCTCTGAGTATTTCTCACCTAAGAAAACCCCAAGAAATTCTTGGGGTCACCACAAGTTGATAGGCACTTAAAAGTGGGTACACACACATACATAGTTTAGAACTTTTGAGAAAGCTATTTATAAATATGTCAAATAGTGAAGAAATGTCTCCCTGCTTCTCAAACCAGTGCAAGGGAACATTTGATAATTTCCTTGCAAACACCTTTTTAATTGTAATTTCTCCTGTTTCAACGTATTTTGCAAAACAACGACACAAGTGTTTACATCAGTGGAGACATTTCAACACTGCCTCCTCACCATGTCACATCTCATTAAATCACATCATGGCATAAGATGATGTGAAGCCTTATAAATAAAAACCTTCATTCTGGACCGCAGCCTAATCTTCCATTAACTGCTGATCTGGATTACTTTGTGCAAGAGTAGGCAATATACAGATTTTTCTTCCAAAATGCTGTCTAGGACTGATATTTTAGTTGTTACACAGTGAGAAGGGGGGAATGTAAGAAATTTTAGAAGGTGTAGGAAAACACACCTGGGTAGATCCATTGACTCAATTGAGTCAACACAGAGGTAAATAACATTCATTAAATGCAGTAATCTCCTCTGAGATTAATAACATGATTTAGGCTTTTGTATGAGGGAGTGTGAGTGTAAGAGAGAAATATATATTACCAAGAGTTTGGAAACATTACTCTTTTGGACTACAACTCCCAGAATCCCCATTCACTCTGAGTGCTCAGCAGATCACCATGCCTCATATTATTAAATGGCAGCAACATGAACACAGACACAAGTGGGTATGTTTATATCGCCACCATTTACACAATACGGGCATGATCGTCCGCATGTTTTGGTATCCATGCATGGTCATGGAATCAAACCCTTGCAGATCCAAAAGGCCCACTGTATAACCTACATCATCTGGTCTTCATTGGTAGTCTTCCATCCAAGTACCAATGAGGTCTGACCCTGCTTAGCCTCCAAGATAATGCAGGCTATGGTGCTTTTTCCCTTGCCCCACCATAAATGGCCAGAGAAGGGGAGACCCTCAGGAGGAAAGTGAGTCTTAAGGAACAGATGAGAAAAGTAATAAATTCTTCCCTGTGCAACAACCATAAAAATATATTGTTGTGTGCCTTAAAATTATTTCCGACTTCTGGCAACCCTAAAGTGAGCATATCATGGCTTATTCTTGGCAAAATTTGTTCAGAGATTTGCCATTGCCTTCCCTTGAGGCTGAGAGCATGTGACCTGCCGAAGGTCACCCAGTGGCCTCCAGAGTCATTGTCTAGCACGCAAACCACTACACCACACTGTCTCTCTATAAAAGACATATGCAGATGTAATTTTGGATTTATGCCTATGTAGTGGTTTGAGTATTCAACAATGACTTTGGAGACCACGATTCAAACCCTGACTTGGCCATGAAAACTGACTGGGTGACCTTGAGCACCTCACATTCTCTCAGCCTCAGAGGAGAGCAATGGCAAACCCTCTTTGAAAAACCTGCCAATAAAAGCCTTAGGTTTGCCTTAGGGTCACCAAAAGTCAGAAATGACTTGAAGGCCCATAACAACAGCAATGTCACTAACAGGATGCCAGTTTCCCCTATGCTATAAAGAGCTGGGGCCCTTTCACACTCCATAATTATAGCACTATGGTTCCACTGTAGCCAACATGACTGTATCCTATGGAATCCTAGGATTTGCAGTTTGCTGAGGCACAACAGGTCCCTGGCTGAAAATACTGAACGCTTCTCTCGAAACCGCCAATCTTTGGACTCCTTAGGAAGGAACCATGACAATTAAAGTGGTATCATAGCACTATAACTGTGGAGTGTAAAAGGATCACTTATGAAGGCATGGACTATATATCAACAAAGGCTCCAGACAGCCCCAGTGACTGTTTGGACATCTTCCTCTCTATTGTACAGTGAATCTCTTTTGAAGCACCTGAGAAAGAAATTTCCTAGGCATTTTGTAATCCAGGGTGAAAATAAGTTTGGCTGTTCAAAAGGGAACAGAGAATCATTTCCAAAGCATGTACATGGCCTTGGGAGTACCTAAAGTAGCTCTTTGGATGTTAGCCATATTTCTGTAAAATGACAGGTTGCAAAGTGCTTTTGATTTTATCAAAAGAAAACACAGAGTGTGAGTGTTTTAAACAAACACACCAAGAAACCAGACAATGATAAGTCCATTTGATTATAATGGATGATACTTCATTCTTGCTTTCAGATCAACAAGGCTTAACCAAAGCACTCACCTTTGAATATTTTTCTTATTCAACAACAACAACAAAAATATTTTGGATGATGAGAGGATACATGTTTGAAGCCTAGCTGTAGCTGAAACGATTTCTGTTCTAGGGAGAATTTTTCAAGGCTCAGCAATGTATTTTAAATCAAGCCTGGTTCTTTTCTTTTCAGGACCTTCCGTCTGGCATTTGCTTTTGTGGAATATGGAACAAAGCTGATCATGGGAATGGAGTTCTTAAAATTTTCCTTAGAGTGTTGTAACTTATCTTTTTTTTTTCCTGGCTACTTCCTTTAAAGTTTGGATCAAAAACCAGATCTCTCCAGTCTCCCAAAGAGGTTCAGTACTTTGGATAGCTCCTTTAAAGAGTAGGCAAACCCCAGAGTGGATTAACTGCTTTCTAAATAAAATTCATCTTCATGCCATGTGCCCTGAGCCCTCAAAAAAGTGCCTGTCATAGAGACTGCGTACTATGGCTCTGCCTGATTTACAGCTCCAAGCATCACTCCATAGCCTCCCCATTGAGGATGCATAATTCTCACATAGATGTTACTGTAAGTAAACAGTGTTGCGTGTCACAACATTCATCCATGTCTCAAAGGACTGGGGTCTTGTCTGCTTGAGACAAAAGACTGGTTTCCCTTGTTCTGGTATGCTTGTGCTTAGACTATGAATGTCCTAACCCCCAGTTCTGGTGCAGGCAGGCCAGATGACGCCTGGTACACTCTGCACCAGAACTGGGGTTGAACAGCCTTAAACTGCACTCAAGTAACTTACCTGTTGCTCTGGATCTTCCAAAATTGCCCAAAGAGGGATATTTCAATCACATCTTACTTGCTAGTAGTTTCAATGGGTGCATGTAAGCTGTAGAAATAATGCAGTTTGACAACACTTTAAGTGCTGTGGTTGCATCCTATGAAATCCCGGGATTTGCAGTTTTCCAAGGCCTTGAGCATTCTCTGCCAAAGAGTAATAGTGCCTCACAAAACTACAAATCCCAGGATTCTTTAGGGTGGAGCTATGGCAGTTAAAGTAGTGTGAAACTGCATTATTATACAGTGTAGATATGAGTCCAAAAATTAGCCTCATGATTCTACAAGTCTTCAAGACATTTGTGGTAATAAATCCAGACACATTATTATGTGGTGCTTTTTTTTTAATTAATCTACTAAAAAGGTTTTTCTAGCTTTTAAAGTAATACAGATAACTAGAAAGTTTCCAGGGTTTTATCTGATGACAGCAGAAAAACATTGCACCATACGATTATATTATCTTACTTCAACAACGTTTTCAATCTGTGGTTTAGAATCTCCATATCACTGCAGGCTGCTTCACTATCTCCAGATATCAAAAATGAAGAGGAAGGGATTTTAACATTCAGCCCACTGAATGTTGCCCTGTATCTCTCTAGATTCTAGCATTCAAATAAAGGAAACATCTTCTGCCTTTGGTCCCCATCCTGAGATCTGCTTTGATTAATTTAGGACTAAGCCAGATGTTAAGTGGGAGGTCCTTCATATGTAAAGCATGGGTGTGAGCATTTATGAGCAAGAATGGAAGGAAGATTCAGTCTTCTACACAGTGGTGGCTCATGGACCAAAGAGAAGAAGCTCATGACCTCAAAGTGGTCCCCCCAACAACCACAAATCTGTGCCAGTTCGGGACTGGTCCAGACCCTGAAGTTTCCAGCCAAAACCGGAGATCTAGAGATGGCTCGTGGTGATGTTATTAACTATTACGCGTTAAGTACCAGCCTTTTGCTCACACCTTATATTTCAAGTGCAAAGAAAGACTGGGGGGGGGATATATTTTCCTGTTTGAAAATTAAGATGGAAGTCTTAGCTAAAGAGGTTGTTTTCCAGATCAAGATACTATCTAAATACATCAACATCACTCCCTGGGAGTCTTTGCAAGTGGAAGTAGCAAATCAGTTCAAAGCTTTGCCAATTGTAGCAAGCTGCTGCTCTCTTAGCTGTGGCAGAGATTTGCATTCAGCCCTTTCCTCTTACCTGCAACTCACCCCACCCAAACTAGAGAATTTGCACCCTCAGCTCCTGCCTAGAAATGTCCCATCAAAACTAGAGGCTTTGGGCCAAGCCCTCAGGACTGGCAACCTTAGTGCCTTACCATGGTCCTGATCTGAACCAGAGCTTCTCTACCCTTGCTTTCTATCTCCTTGTCCACTCCATCCCCCTCTACTACTCATAATAATAGAATCATAGGCCCTATACAGACAGGCCAAAATAAAGCTGCTTCGAGTCACTTTGGAGGTATGCTGTTTAAATGATACATGCGTCCTAAGAGTCCAGAAGCCGCACCAAAGCCACGCTCCGGTCCTAAGAACTGGAGTGCAGCTTTGGTACAGCTTCGAGACTCTTAGGATGCATGCATCATTGAAACACCATACCTCCAAAGTGACTCGAAGCAGCTTTATTTTGGCCTGTCTGTATCAGGCCATAGTATCTTAGAATTGGAAGAGATCCCAAGGGCCATGCAGTCCAACCCCCTGCCATGCAGTTCGAAAGCATGCAAATGCAAGTGGATAAATAGGTACCACTTCAGTACCTATTCTGTGCAGTCATGCTGGCCACATGATCACAGAGTAGTCTCAGACAATGCTGGCTCTTTGGCTTAGTAACAAAGTTGTGCAGGAGCCCCTATGGTCAGAAATGACAATCTTGTTAATGGGGAATACCTTTACCTTTAGTTTTCACTGAAAAAGAATGCTGGTGCATCACAAAGCTACAAATTCCAGGATCCTGTAGGATGGAGCCGTGGCAATTAAAGTGGTGTCAACCTATTATTTCTACTGTGCAGATGCATCCTTAGACTAAGTACAGAAAGTCAAACTCCCAGTTCTTAGTTCTGTCTAATGCAAAGGCTCCATGCTGCCTGCCAATCTCAAGAGCTGTTACAGCCCTGCCTATTTGCTTAGGCTGCTAGACCTACGTAATTGCATACCTCCAATTAACAAAGCCTCTGACAGTGAAGCTCCTTCCTACAATGTCTTTTTATGCATTCCCACCCATCCTGTTTTCCTCCTCATCCTCTGCCTACCTGAACGTTTTGTAGCAGCATCAACATTGGAAGGATGGTGAAGTACGTCTGGAGAAACACACACTTGACATATAAAGGGGTCTTGTAGAACTCTCAATAACATCATTAAAAATACCCAGCAGTTTTGCATTTCCATGGCTATCCATACAGTCTAATTATAAAAATCCTTCTTGTTCACTCCAAGCATCTAAAGAAGTAGACCAAATCTGCAAAAGCTTCTGTTAAAATTTCTTTTGCACAGTTAGTCTGAAAGGTGCTATGAGATCTCTTTTCACACTGATATTCCAAACTAACACAGCTATGTCTCTGAATTCTACATGCTTTCGATTTTAGGTTGCAGCAGCATGTGTAGTAAACAATATGTGCCCAATAAAGGCTGGGCTGGGAAAGAGCAGCATTCTGTTTTAGCCAATCTTTCTGCAGCTGTTTGTTCCTGCCGATAACAGGCAAGGTAAACAGCAGCTGCCTCCAGAAGCCCTTGTCACTATGAGAAATTTCATTCAACGGCAGGTCTCCACTAGCCAGAATACTTTGGGATGCCCTGCATTCAGTCTAAATTTACTCTGTACCTACTGCTCTCTTTTGCTTGGATTTTTGGCTTTTGCAGGAAATGACAGGTGGTTGCCTTCCCATGTGGCCTCCATTCATCTCCTAGTGCCTCTGCTAAGTTCAGAACAAAGTGCCAAGCCATGCTATCAATGCTGGGCTCCTCGTTCTGAACTTAGAGCAACTCATCCCAACACCGGCAGTGCCAGGCAGCAATCAGGGACCATGAATGAAAAGGCAGTTGTGTTTGTCTCTGTGAACAGAGATGAAAATCTTCAGCAAAAGGTGAGTTATTTAAATGCAGGTTAGGAGGAGAAAGCCACAAATTGTGTACAGGTATCATGTAGACACATCTGGAGCCGATTTGAGATTTTGGGCTTGCCAGCCTGCTCCTAACAAAAGACTCTGGTACACTAAAGATCTTCACCAGATGAAGCGGGCTGCGCAACGACTAGAGTGCTACTGGCGGAAACATCAGAACTTATCTGACAAGACACTCCATGAGAACATGTTACGTTCCTACAGAGTGGCAATCGATGCAGCTAAGAATTTGTTCTATGCTGCATGGATTGCATCAGCAGAGTCTCGCCCAGCAGAGCTGTTCAGGGTGGTTAGGGAATTAACCCAACCTCCAACCACCCTGAACCCTTTACTAGAACCAACGATAGCCTGCTGTGATGCCTTTAATGACTTTTTTGCTGATAAAGTTTCTCAGATAAGGGCTGATCTTGACGCTGGTCTTTTGACAGAACCTATAACGGAGGCATCCAGTGACTCTGGAAGCAAGGTTATTCTGGATCGTTTTGAGTTTGTGAGTACTGAGGATGTAGACAAGCTCCTTGGTTGCGTGAAAAGGACGACATGCCCTCTCGACCCTTGCCCTTCTTGGTTGACCGCTCAGGGAGGAGATGCCATAAAAATCACACTTCATCTTATAATAAATGCATCTCTTCAGGAGGGTATAATTCCATCAACTTTAAAACAGGCAATTGTAAGACCTCTTTTGAAGAAACCCTCCCTTGAGCCCCTGATGATGTGTAACTACAGAGCGGTCTCCTTATTACCATTCTTGGGCAAGGTGATCAAGAGGGCAGTCGCCTTTCAGCTCCAAGCTGTCTTGGATGAAACCAATTATCTTGACCCATTTCAAACTGGCTTCAGGGCGGGTTACGAAGTTGAGACTGCCATGGTCGCCTTTGTCGATGACCTCCGTCTGGGCACTGACAGGGGAAGTGTAACCCTATTGGTGCTCTTGGACATCTCAGCGGCCTTCGATACCATTGACCATAGTATCCTTCTGGAATGCCTGTGAGAGATGGGTATCGGGGCTCTGAGCTCCAGTGGTCCCAGTCCTACCTCTCAGGAAGATTCCAGATGGTGAGGCTGGGGGACAGCTGCTCTCATAAAAGAGAGCTTACATCTGGCATCCCCCAGGGTGCCATTCTGTCCCCCATGCTATTTAACATGTACATGAAGCCGCTGGGACAGATCATGTGGAACCATGGGGCACGGTGTTATCAGTACGCTGATGACACCCAGATCTATCTCTCCATGTCTCTGACTGATATAGTGACTAAGGATGGCACTTCTCCTCTGGATGCCTGCCTAGGGTCAGTAATGGGCCGGATGAGGAAAAACAAACTCAAGCTGAATCCAGAGAAAACAGAGGTACTCGTGATAGGTGCCCCAAATCCAGACAGGGAAATTTGCCATCCAGTCCTGGACGGGGTTACACTTCCCCTAAAGGACAAAGTTCGCAGTTTGGGAGTACTCCTGGACCCATCCCTACAGTTATCATCCCAAGTGGATCTGATGGCCAGGAGTGCTTGGTACCAGCTTCGACTGATATGCCAACTGTGCCCCTGTCTGGATCAAAAGGACCTTGAAACTGTAGTACGTGCACTGGTAACCTCGTTTGGATTTCTGTGATGCGCTCTACATGGGGCTACCTTTATACCAGGTTCAGAAGCTTCAGTTGGTCCAAAATGCTGCAGCCAGATTGGTCACGGGAACCTCTAGGTCAGACCATATAACACTCGTGTTAAAATCTCTGCACTGGCTGCCAATTCACTTCCGGGCCCAATACAAAGTGTTGGTTATTACCTTTAAAGCCCTACATGGCTTAGGCCCAAGTTACTTGAGGGAATGCCTCTCCCTACACAATCCGCCCTGCACTTTCAGAACAACAGGGAAATTGTTACTTGAACACCCCAAGGTGAGATTGGTAGCAACTCACCAAAGAGCTTATACAGCAATAGCTCCAACTCTGTGGAACGCACTCCCGGAAGAGATTCATCTCAGTGGTACACTGGAAGCCTTTAAAAAGGCAGTAAAAACCCACCTCTTCCAGCAAGCTTATCCTCCTGATTCTCTCTAAAAAAGTATTCCCCAATCAGATTAAGATGTTTTTAAATGTTATAGTCTTGATTGTTTTAATATGTTGTTTTTAAACACGTTTTATTAGATTGTTGTAACTGTTTTTATACTGTAATATGACATATGTCATATAATTTTACCGTATGTGAACCGCTTTGATCTTGAGGAAAAGCGGTATAGAAATAAAAAGATGATGATGATGATGATGATGATGATGATGATGATGATGATGATTATTATTATTACCATGTAAACAGTATGCAGTGAGCCCAGGGGGAATTTAGGGTAAATCACCCATGTAGACAAGGATCAAGTCACTCTATCATCAACTGCCTTGCTCGGATCTCACAGGCTCAGGATCATGGCTTCGTTGAATGGATCTATCTACCTGTACATTTAGGGTACATGTAAGGAGCCTGGTGGTATAGAGGTTAAATGTTGGTACTGCAACCACAATCACAACAGAGATTATCACATGAGCAATAGGGCGTCATTGTCCTGTCCCTGTTCCATCCTTGCTGGCTGATCAAGGGAAGGACTTTCTCACCTGACCCGGCATTTACCCAGCAGGAAAGTGCCAGTGAAAGTGATTGCATGAATCACTTTCACATGCAAAGTGCACTGAATCTGTCATTCAGCCACCGGGGAGCACTAGTGAAAGTGATCGCACAAATCACTTTCACATGAAAGTGGGCTGAGAAGGACTTTCAGCCATCAGCTGAAAGTGCTTTCTCCTGTCATTTGTAGTCATTTTGTATTAAAGGAAGAATCCATTAATACCATGACTGCAAATGACAGAAGAAAGCATTTTCAGCTGACACGGAAGGTGCTTTTCAGTTCCCTTTCAGGTGAAAGTAATTTGTGTGATCACTTTCACTAGAAGTACGAATAGGTCATGGTTGGGAAAAGGATGGGACAGTGATCCCATTCCTATCCCGTCTCCCATATGATAAGCTCCATTGTGAGTTTGATCTGCAGGACTGCAGGTTGACTCAGCTTTCCATCCTTTCGCAGGTTGGCAAAAGGAGCACCCAGCTTGTTGGGGGCAATTGGCTAACACATTGTAAACCGCTTAGAGGGTGCTTGATTCACTATGAATTGCTATAGATATGTAAAGTGCTAAGTGCTATTCCTGGGGTGGTATTTTCATAATTTTACCTGAGCTAAGAAAAGTTTATTTTCTGGATGACCACTCCCTGAATCCCCCCTATTTAGGGATTCAATAATCTTTTTTAAGCTCTGAATTTTGCCTTGCTACTTTAATTGAGACTTACAAGCATTTACTGATCACCATCCCGCTCTCCCAAGGGAATATATGAATCAGGTTCATCTCAATTGAGAGCCAGATTTTGGCCCTGGGGAATGAAACCCAACTTGTTCTAAATATGTCTTTTCTAAAGCAGCTGAATATTGGTGGAACCAAAGTCCTCGTAAAAGGGAGAGCTGTCAGCATAGAGGCTAAAATAAAAAGAGGCAGATGGTGAATTGCCTGAAGCCATCAATGAAGGTGTCTCAGTTGTAGGGGAAAACTGCAAGAGTACAGACACATGGCAAAAAGGAGACGGGGGGACATAAAAATTAAAGATTGCCTTTAAAGAAAAAACAACGTATTGAAATCCTCACTGATGATCAATAGCAACCCAATGTTGTACATATTTACCAAGAAGGAGATCCCACTGTCTTCAGTGGCTCCCACTCCTTACCAAGCTGACTTTTGAACTATTGTACAGTGACAAAGAAAGCAAGCTGGAGTTTGAAGTTCCAATTCTAAAGCACCACATCAAGTTTTTATAGAAGCCAAGAAGTACATTCCTTACCAACCGATCTGTCTGTAGAATTTATTAGCCAACAGGGCTTGAAACCAAAAGAGTCTTTGAGCCTAGAAGAGGGAAGAATTCCTCCATAAAGTACTCATTTTTAATGCATTCAATAGGTCTAGCACAAATAGAAGAAATACAACTTTCAGGATATATCTACACTGTAGTTTGACACCACTTCAAGTGCTGTAGTGCCATCCTATGGAATCCTAGGATTTGTAGTTTTACAAGGTCTTTAGCCTTCTCTGCCACAGAGTGCTAGTATCCAACAAAACTACAGATCCCAGGATTCTGTAGGATGGAGCCATGGCAATTAAATTAGTATCAAACTGCATTATTTCTACAGGGTAGATGCAACCCCAATGATAGCAAGGTACATCAACAAAAGGAAACTGTTGAGGGAAAAGACCATCATTTAAAAGAGACATGGGATATGCAGTTGTGATAAATGTAGACCCCCATTTGTGAGGGACCCCCATTTATCAGAGGACTTCTCCCAGACAGCAAAGGGTTAAATGTTGGGGGGAGACACATTCTAATGATGGTTTATATCACATTCTAATGAGGTTTTACATCACAGCTGATGAGATGCCAACTGACCAATCAATTGGGCAGAACCGGGGATTTTCGAGAGACTTCCATGGCAAAGCTTTTTTTAAAAAAGCCTCTCTGCAACATGAGTTTTGAGTCCTCCTTTGTCTGTCTTTAGGGGTTGTCTGGCCTGAGGTAGATTGTAAGGAGCTGGTAGAGCTGGACAATGGAGTCCAGACTCCCAGCATCCAGAAACATTAAGGACTACAAATTCCATCTGAGCTGTAATTAAGATTAGGAACATATACTAGTTAGTGGCGTTAGGATTTTGGGTTATTTTACTGGCTTGGCTGAAATGATTGTATTCTGTAACTTACGGTATGTTTCTCTGTGCCTATAGGACAAGAGGTCCTGCATGTAAAGATATCCTTTTCTCTAGAATCCCTTAGGGGCAAAACAGACCACCCCAAAGGAGCAGCTTGCCACCACCTCTTTGAGTGCCGGATTGTGGCCACAGAAACCCCATGCTGTTGCCCCGATCCAGCAAAATGCCACTTCTTTTTGGCCCAGAAAAAGGGCACCCTTGCTGCAGTGGCAGTACTTTTCTGCGCTCCTTTTGCCATGTGACATGTGAACACTGAGCCAAAGGAGCGATGTAATGGCACCTGCTGTGTGATCAGGCGGGTGGTGTGACACCAGCTTGGGGGTGGTGTCATCAAACACCACTCCCCTATGCCACCTCTAAGCCAGTGCTTACTGCCAGTCTGTACAGACCCTCAGTTAGAATAAACTTTTCTTTAAAGTTCCTTGCCTCTCTCACACACCTTTTTCACGTGCCTTTGGCTCAGCTAGTTCTTGCTTAAGTTGGCAAAGAAAAGTACCTATAGATTACTTACCAAAGTCCTGGTGTGTTGCTAAGGAGGAGGATCGGGTAATTGATAAGGTTGAACAGGAAAAGGCTATTGGAAAAAGGTGGTCTCAAGGGGTCCCATCCAGCTCAGCAGGAGTGGAAAGAGGATCCAGAAGACTTTTCAAGGGTGACTTCTGCAGGCGAAGGGCCATAACAGGGTAGCAGCATTTGGCTCTGAGCCCACAGAAATCATAACAGCAATGTTAAACACTACATTATGTGTATATCTGAGTCAACATTTTCATACTATGGGTGTACAGTACGGCAAATGCTCATCCAAAACACAAGCACTTAAAGTTAGAGCTGGGACAAGCCATTCAGGGTGATGGCAAGAATGATTTGATTTCCCTCACTCGGGTTTGGTTTTGTCACAGCAACATTCATGGTCCATGTGAGAGAAACAGAAAATGGCCTCAGTGATTTGGGAGGTCGATTTATCTTTGAGGATCCTAGGTACTCCATCCTCACTACCTTGAGTTGGGCCTAGAAGACCAAGCACAGCTGTGAGAACATGGAGAACACCATTGCTTAACAGATTCTGTTAAGTCATTAGCCTTAGCTTCCAAAATTCTGACTTTGTGGAGCTTGCGCCAACATGATATAGCTTTAATTCATTTTTTTTAAATCCTGATGGCTAAATAGCCATCAGGATTTTAAAAAAATCTGTAGAATTACATCAGGATTTTCAAAAAAAAAAAAAATCTTTGAATTGACCTTTACAGCCCTATTCACGTTGGAGACACATTACTTGAAAGATAACCTTTTTCTATATTTACCTAACCAGACTTTAAAATCTTCTCTAGAGACCCTTTGCCCTTTAGATGCTCAGTATTGTATCTTCATTTTGTTATTGCTTTGCTATTGTTCTATTTACCAGTATTTATTTATTACTATTTTTATGCTGTGTGATTTGAGGGTTTATTCAGTTGGTTTTATGATTTTTAAAATTCTGTTGTTAACTACACAGAGCACATTGTTAAACAGGCAGTATATAAATGTTATAAATAAATATGGTAACAACACAGACACCCCATAGGGGAATTATATAAACAGGTTTTGTGCATTCAGAGTGAGAGCAAGAACTAGTACTGTACCCTCATTCTGGGTTGGCTTTATAATATCAGCACATAGCCAACCTGCATAGATTTGCTGGATCTGTAATAAAGTCAGAAAGCCTATTCATAGTGAAGGCAATGTTTCTTGCCCAGTAATAAACATTTGGGACAACAATAGATCCAGTGTGGCATAGTGGTTTGAATGTTGGTCTACAACTCTGGAGACAAGGGTTCAATTCCCAGCTCAGCCATGTAAACCCACTGGGTAGACCTGGAGAAGTCATACTCTCTCACCCTCAAAGAAAGGCAATGGCAAACCTCCTCTGAACAAATCTTGCCAAGAAAACCCCATGATAGATTCACTTTAGGGATGCCATATGTAGAAATTACTTGAAGGCACGCAACAGCAACAGCAACAGATGATAAGACAATATCCCATTGCCTACATGATTCCTGATTCAACAGAATTATTTTTTAAGGTAATGCTAGAGTGTACACAATAAAAGAAAGGGCTTCACAAAATATTCAACATGAAAAACTATAACACCCCTTTTGCTCTGAAAGTGTTTGCAGCAAAAATCTGGTGTAACCATAAGAGAAAACAAGATGCATAGCTTCTGTTTTCAATGGCAGCTCCATGCTCACTGCAACATGCTGTTCTTGTCTCATTACCTACTGCACCTATAGTTGAACAATTTGTGTCTCATACATTCTTCTAAATGCCAGCTTGTGTAGCCTAGGGGGTTTTGTGGACCTGTAAAAATGTAGAAGCTGTGAAGCTGTGCAACACAGCCCATTTCACTAAACTGTTAAATCATTTTATAACGGAACAAAAATGCAGAGCTACTGGCTAAGAAACTTAAAAACATGCCAGCTTGCAGTTCAACCTTACATGAATACAGGGCTATTAGTTCTTTGACAAAGAGTGCCAGGCATGAACCACAGTGATCCTGTCTAAATTCACAGCGCCCATTGTGCAGACAATATTTCCTAGCTTCAGCTCATGGTTCTTGCCTTTATGATGAGTTGGCTTCAGAAGTAGAGCAAAAGAGAAGAAACCTGGACATCCTGTACTCGTTTTTATCATTTTCAATGAATTAAACACACACACACATCTCTCTCTCTCTCTCTCTCGATAACAGATGAACAAAAATTTGAGCTGCATTGTTGGAATTAAAAAATAAAAGCCTGCCTCAGCACTGATTCAAACAAGCCTAGTTTAGAAGAAGCCTTGCAAGGCCAGAGGGATTACGGGTCTTTTGGCCCATGAGTTCAGCCCCATTGCCAAGAAATGGGTAATGGTTACCCTCTAAATGTTATGAATTTCAGCTGCCAGAAGTCCCAGACATCATGACCAATGATAAGGGATTGTGGGGGGATACTGTCCAAAATAACTGGCAAACCAAAGCTTCCCCATTCCTGAGTCAGCCATTACATCCACTCTCAGACTAACTGGTTACAGTTGCAGTTATCCTTGTGGTGTGCCTTCTAGCTGACTTTGACTTATGGTGACCCTAGCCTAGAGCTTTCTTGGCAAAAATTAACATAAATAATGTCTAGTATGTTGATTTTCCATAGTGATCTCTCAAGGAGCTTGGTGACTTGCATATACAGTGCTCCCACATCATATGTGGGTGCAACATACACTGTTTTCATTGGGTGACAAGATGGCAATGGCAGGTAAGGGGCATGCAGCAACAGTGGCTCCATGGTGCCGCAGCATATTTCTAAGGGGGCTCCAGCATACACAGAATTTTCCTTATGTGGTGGGGGGGGGGGCGGAGTGGATCCTCACATATGGGAAGGACCCACTGTATTGGACAGTGCATAACTACTATCATTAACTTCACTGTACCACTAGATTCACTGGCCTTGTCAAAACAACTGTACATTCCCTCTTGCACTGTGACAATTAGCAGGCACATTGGCAGGGACACAACTAGTTGTATAGTGTTGGCATTTGTGAGAACGATGGTGTAGCACAACCACTGTACAATGTGAGAACAGTTGTATTATTATTAACAGATGTATTATGATTATTATTACATATATTTATATTTATTTATATCCCATCCTTTTGTAAGCCCGAGGGCAGGGAACCATCTAACTAAAAAGATTGTATGTACAGCGCTGTGTAAATTTACAGCGCTTCATAAATAAAGGTTAATAATAATAATAATAATAACAAAACTGGGACTCACAGCCAGTATCTCTAAATTAGAAATGCTGTAATTACAGTCCACATGATCCTCAAGTGGCCCTTAGATGGGAACTGAAAGTCTTGCCATCTGAATTGTGTTACAGATATAGGCCTATCCTAAGCACCAGGAAAACATATGTCTCCTCTCTCTTGTAAATGGCCCTAATTCTTGCTGCATCTGCACTGCAGAAATAATCCAGTCTGATACCACTTTAACTGTCATGGCTCAATGCTATGGAATTCTGGGGATTGTAGTTTTGTAAGACATTTAGCTTTCTCTGTCAGAGAGCTCTGGTACAACAACAAACTACAATGGTATTACCATAACAAACTACAATTCCCAGAATTCCATAACATTCAGCCATGGAAGTTAAAGTAGTGTCAGACTGGATTATTTCTGCAGTGAGGATACAGCCTCTGAAAGAGTGTATAACTGGCTCTCACTAAACAAGCTTCACAGTTCATTGGGGACTAAAACCCAGACCACCCTAAAGCCAGCCCCACTCTTTAACCATTACACCATACTGCCTTTCCAATGTGTTTACAAGGTTCACAGATCTGTACAATTATTTTTTAAAAAAAGAGGTCCATTTCTGGGCACAACTCAAAGGGCTGGTTATGATCTATAATGCCCTATACAGTATAGCCTGCATCCAGACTTGCTAAAGGACTATATCTTACTTGAGACTAGTTCTCTTTGGGGTAGGTCTTCTTTTGGTGCCATGATCTTTGCAGGTATGTTTGGTGGAGATATGGGAGAGAGTCTTCTCAGTGGAAATCCTTCTTATGGGAATTTAGGTTGATCTCCTCTCTGTTCTCTTTCCACCACTAGGTAAATGTTCTTATTTAGGGAGGCTTTTGGATCGAAAAGTTTTGGTGTTTTTTGTTTTTGTTTGTTTTTAATGGGAGCGTGTCATAATACTTTGTGCTGTTCTTAATATGAAAAATTAATTGTTTTTTTAATAATAATGATACAACTACAGTGGGCTCTTGGTATCTACTGGGATTTGGCTTCAGGATCCCCCATGGATACCACAATCCATGGATGCTCAAGTCCAATTAAATACAGTGGCTTGGCTTGGTAAAATGGTGTTGCTTCTATAAAATGGCAAAATCAAGATTTACTTTTTGGGATTTTTTTTTAATTATTCTCAAGCCATGGATGGTTGAACCCGTGGATGAGGGACCTGTGCATATGCAGGAACAACTGTAGATGTAGATGTATTTTAACGTACATCATAAGCCATCCTGGGTCTTGCATCAGATGATGCAATGACTATAGATAAAATAAAATTTCACATTTCAGGGATTGTGGGGGGGGGGGGGCAATCCTTGTTGGAGTTGAGTAATGGGCACACCCACCCCACATCATGCACTGATCCTGGTAGAATATGTAGAATATCTGCATTTCCAACTACCATTATATCTGTTCTTCTGCCTTTATGTTTGTTTTGATGCTCAGCAGATACACATCATATTACAGCTCCTGAAAACAGCCAGCAGTTTGAGGAAACCTAAAGATACTGCCTGTCCATTGAGACTGGTAATCCTTTCTGTGTTTCATACAATCCAGTATTTCACAGATGGAAACAGGAACACATGTGTCATGCAATGGCGGGAGTGTGCTCAAGGTAGCAAAAGTGAAGAAGGCACAAGCTAGGAGAGGCTGTAACAGTTTCTTTTGGCCTGAGCCTATTAGGAAAGACAAAATGCTGCTCTACTGATGAATTAATGGAGTCTAAGCAACCTTTATATTTTCAACTCAGTTTGCAGCAATTAAAGTGAACTGAGGAGAAAGTGGGAGGAGGAGAGAGAAACTGGGACATTCTAAAAGCAACTGAAAAAGTGAAGAGTACAAAGGATGGATTGGAACTGTCCCTGCCAAATGTGGACAATTGGAGGGTATGGTGTATTGTGTCCAATAAATCAAGAAGGATATTGACAAGCTAGAGCATGCCCAGAGAAAGGCGACAAAAATGGTGAAAGGCCTGGAAACCATGCCCTATGAGGAGCGCCGTAAGGAGCTGGGTATGTTTAGCCCGGAGAAGAGAAGGTGAAGAGGTGATATGATAGCCCTGTTTAAATATTTGAAGGGGTGTCATATTAAGGATGGAGCAAACTTGTTTTCTGCTGCTGTAGAGACTAGGACCTGAAGCAATGGATTCAAATTACAGGAAAAGAGATTCCACCTAACCTTAGGAAGAACATTCTAATGGTAAGAGCTGTTCTGCAATGAAACATGCTGCCTCGAAGTATGGTGGAGTCGCCTTCTTTGTAGTTTTTAAAACAGAGAGTGGATGGACATCTGTCGGGAGTGTTTTGATTGTGACTTCCTGCATGGCAGAATGGGGTTGGACTGGATGGCCCCTGTGGTCTCTTCCAACTCTATGAATCTATTATTTGATCCATACACATTTGCATGGGCCAATATTTCTGTCACTTCATAGGGAGTCCATTCTACCACCGTGGCTATTATACAGTGGACCCTTGTTATACGCTGGGGTTTGGTTCCAAGATCTCCCGTGTATAACAAAATCCGTGTATGCTCAAGTCCCATTGAATATAATGACATAGCAAAATGGTGTCCCTTATAAAAAATGGAAAATCAAGGTAAATTTATACTTTTTTGGAACATTTTCAAACCGTGTATGCTTAAATCCGTGTATAAAAAATCAGTGTATAAGAAGGGCCGACTGTATAATAAAAACCTAGCCAGGAAGAAAGCTGGCATTGTCACAGTTAACACATTCCCTGCGTTCAGAGATCCCCTCTAGGAGTATTTCATAACGTTGTGCTACGAAAGCCCTGTAAAGGAGGGGGGGAAGTTGCAATCACAGCTCCCTGGATCAGCAATTAATTTGAGTTCAGTTCTGAGTTAATTTGTGTTCAGATTCCCTTGTTTTGAAATGAGTTTAAATGAGGACACCTGAGTGGCTGCTCCTACAGATGTCAAATGGATGAGCAGAAACAAGGATCTCTATGGCCAAAATGATTGACACGTATTGGGGGGGGGAGAGATTAATTAAAACCTGTAAAGGAGGTTGACACTTTGATCAGGCAGGTTTTTTGGTTTGAGATGGGAAAAAGTAACTAATTTGCAGCTGGGGATAGGTAGGATCAGCCAAACTACTGAGATTCAAGTACTCCACAGAATTCATGAAATGTTTAGTTTTCTATTCCAAAATTTCTCAGCTTTCATTCTTTCATTCCCCTTACTTCCCAGTACTACCTTTAGATGGCACTTGGCATTAAAAACAATGATTGGAAAATTGATGGCTCTTACTATGTGGATTGCGCCCCAAGTATAGACCTCAGCACCAGGAAGGATATGTCTCCCCACCTCCCCTTTCTCCTCAGCTCTGCAAGGTAGGTTAGATATTGCAAATGGTCCCAACTCTGGAAAATGTGTGTAACTGGCCTTACTGAATGAGCTTGATGGCTCAGTGGGGACTAAAACTCAGATCTCAGTGGCAGTGAAATTTCCTTCCATGGGAGGTTCAGTTGACCTTTTTATTTAGACAAGATTTTAGATTTTAACATGTTGCAGTAGATGGATCATTTAATGGGGTGGGACGTCATGTCTTTATTTTATTATATTATGTGTTTTAAACAGTTTCTAATAGGTTGTTTTAAACAGAATATGGATTTAATTGTGTTTTTTTAACTTTTATATTAATAGTTTTTAGTTGTACTTTGTTTTAAATGGTTCTAAGCTGCCTTAAATCCTGTGCTGTAACAAAGGTACGATGTAAATTTATTTAAGGTGAGATATAAATGTAATTAATTAAGTACAGTCATCCATCTCATTTTGCTGGGGATCCATTCTGGACCAGCACCACCCCCACAAATGAGAAAAAAGGTGGATAGTCAAGCCCCATTGACAATAATGGTGGCATGCTCCTGCTACACATGCACACAGACTCGTGCGCCATTTTGTCCCTCCTGGCTTGCCATCCATGGAAACTGAAACTATTAACAGGAAATTTGTGAATGGGGAGGGATGAGTGTAAATCTATCTAATGCTGTTGGACTAGGACTCTGGAGACTAGGGTTCCAATATCTATTTGGACATGAAACTCCACTGAGTGACCCTGAGTAAGTCACAACTCTCAGCCTTAGAGGAAGTCAAATGCAACCCCCCTCTGAACAAATCTTGTCAAGAAAACCTTGTAGTAGGGTTGCCATACACCAGGAATGACTTGATGACACACAAGAACAACCCAGTTCAACAATCTAACCACTACACCACACTGCCTCTCCTTGCCAAAGGTTTGATCACAGATACATACAACTAATTTCTTTAAAGAAAAAATAGACTACTGCTACAACACCCAGAATTAGGGTGACAGCCAAGAATCTCCCAGGGCCTGAGTTTTTAAGTGGATAACACAAAGAGTGGGTCCACAACAAACAAACATTACAGCTGGGAACCTGTGGTGATTCCCCAACTAGAATACACTCAACCACCATTCAGCCATTAATTAAAGGTATCTATTCTGTTTAGGAATAAACAACAGGATTCTAGCCATGATGTTTTGCTATTTCAGTTATACAGCAGGCTCTACATATCTGTGGCTTGCCATCTGTGGATCTCAATGTTTTTAATGGATACACATTCTCATAGCTGTACTAGCACATGTCACGCCACCATTGGAAACAACAGTACTTGAGGTCCTGTGAACAAATCTCTCACAGATACGAAGAGACAACTATACATTCTGAAAAACCGTGGTGGACACTTGATGTATTATGCTTACTGACATCATCTGGATCCACCTTTTGTCATCAGTGTAGGACATCCTTAGTACAGTTGCCAGATTGGATATTGGATGGGGCTCTTCTAACTTTGAGACTAAACAAATTGGGAAGCAGGTTAGGATACCATAAAACTCTCTGAAGCCAGTTATAGGTACCTATCCAGCAAAGATGTAGTTCTTCACTACGTTTCTTCTTAAAGAAAGCAATTAGTAATTTTAACAATTTTCTTCCCACTGTAACAAATTTTTCAGAAACCACAGTCCTTGGGAGTTTATTTGCAGTTCAGGATTTGCTGTTCACTCAGAAAACAGCATTTTCTGCACAGAAAATACTGTTTTCAGCACAAGACAACCTACTCACAGCAGAAGACTGAAAGGAGACTCTGGGGCTCAGCAGACCACCCCTTTGGAGTGGCCTGCAGCCACCCCTTTCCTTGCCACATCGAGGCCACAGCAACTAGATGCTGTGGCCCCTATCTGGCCTTTCCATGGCACAAAAAGAAGCTGCAAAAAGTGGCTTCATTTTGTGCCATGGAAAGGGCGACCTATCACCACCACATCAGATTTTTGCCACTTCTTCAGCACAGCACACATAAATGCTGCACTGAAGATGCAGCGTGATGCTGCCCATCATCTGGTCAGGTGGGTGGCATGGGGGCAAAGTCAGGGCGGCCAGTGTGTGGTCGCCACGCACCCACTCTGTCCCTACTCTGGCTCTTTCTGCCGGTCTGCAAAGGCTTACGTGCTATGTGATGGTCCAAAAACCTTTATTTCTTAAAAAGCCCAATGTGTTTCAGCCCATTTGGTGATAAAGCCAAAATTGATTGGGCTTTTTAAGAAATAAACGTTTTTGGACTACTACATAACATGTGGGGCTTTATCTTCTTTCAATCTTCAGCACTTGAAAGCACTTTTATTCCAACCATATTCTGAACATTTTAAAACATTCTTTCCATCCCAGTTCCTAACATGGCTTTCCTCTCCCTGATGGAGAGCACAAGGAGAGGATGTGGAGGTTCTGATGAAAAGAACAGAGCTGGCCCTTCTCTTTCCCCTCCTTCCACTCTCCATTGGGGAAACAAACGTTGTGTTAGAAAGAAACCCCTGCAGCTGAAAGTTCAAGGTTGACACAGATAGGAAAAGAGCTTTGCCTGGCTTCACAGTGTTTTAAGAAGCCTTCATAAGTCCCCATAATGACTAAGGAATTTTAGTCCTCCAAAATAACTTTTCTGCACTCTAGAAGGATTTGTGGATTCCCTTGGATAACTTCAGAATTAACAACATGGGTTCTTCTCCACCTCCTGTTCTGCAGTTTCTCCTTGCAAATCTGACAAGCAGCAGTAGAATATTTTCCGGTTTTGCTCTTGTGGAACCAGAATAGGCTTTTTTTCTTCTCAACCCGGCTCATCTCCAAGGGCATGCTCAACAGAGCCTAGCATAATCCTTGCACTGTAGAAATATTAAATGCTGGTTGTGAATACAGTTTGATGACGTCTTGGCACATAGAGTGCTGGCACTCAGGAGCTGCCGCTTGAGATGTTCCCGACTCAGAAACACACTAAAACAAAGTTTGTGATTTTTGCCTCACATCTGAGATCAGCTCTGCAGCCCCAAGAGAATCTCCAACTGAGAATACAAACACAAGTTTCTGGGCATGTGCAGAATGCTTTTTTTCTTTTTCTCATCTGAGTTGTAAACAATACATCTGCATGCTGCAATTGTAAACAATCTGTATACTGCAGAAGACTAACCAAATTCTACTCCATGCACCAAGCGATATGAAAGACACCAGAGACTGACAGATAAATTCACTCATGTTCCCAAGGATTAAGGGTGGACAGAATCTGGGAACGCTCACAGAGTCAAACTCTGGGCAGCTTCCTAACTCAGGTAAGCAATGACATTAACTATTTTCCCCCTAGTTTTTCATGGTCACTCTAGATGACAGTAAACATGCATCCATCTTCCTCACAGTTGCTTCAGTATTCATTACAAAAACTGTGTATGATGTGGGGAGTTCACTCATCACTACTTATGACAGGAACAACTAACAAGCTGGCCGCAGGCCAGATCAGAACCAAAAAACAATTTTATCACACCTCCAACTGCTGTATTCAGTTTTAATGAAGATTTGATTTTTAAAAGTATGCCTAGGGAAAGCAAAAATGTTTCCGAATTGCATAAAACAGAGACATTTCACTAGGATAGTTTTATTTGAGGTCTAATATATCATTCTTCCCACTTCTAGATGGTGGCCCTGGACCGTGTTTCACACTACGTAGAAAAAAGAAGCCGTCAGAAGTTGTCTATCTCTGGACCTGAATCCTTTACATCTGAATGGGGGACACCTTTGATCCACCAGATGTTTTGGCTTCCAAATCACATCAGCTTTAGCCCATGTAGACAGTGAAAAGGAAATATGTGACTGGGGTTCAAATAAATCTGGAGGTCCATGTTGTCCTGTCCCACCAACCAGCCTTACTCAAATGGGACATCCTTAGAAGAGATGGCTGATTCCCCAAAGCCCTTAAACCTCAGCCTGGACCTCACCATCATGACATGGACCTCTCTAGCCTTGGCTTCCAGTGTTCCAGTCTGCTTTTGTCTTTGCCGTCCTCTGAAGCTGAAAGAGTTTGACTTGCCCATGGTCACCCAGTGGGTTCCTGTGGCCAAGCAGGGAGGTTCAAAACACACTACAGCAATTATCCAGTTTGAGGCCGCTTTACCTGTCTTGGCTCAAGGCTAGTGGATTCTGGGGGGCCGTAGTTTTGGAAGACATTTAGCCTTCTCTGTTAAAGAGCTCTGGTGCCACAATAAACTATAATTCCCAGGATTCCGTAGCACTGAGCCAGTGCAGTTAAAGTGGTCTCAAAGTGGATTATTTCTGCCATGTGCTTTGGACCTTTGTTTTCTGGTAGTTCAGTGAGTACAAATTTTGTTTCATGTACATAATAATTAAACTATTATGTATAAAATTACCTTCAGGCAATGTGTATATACTCCACATGAAACATAAATTAATTTCATGTTTAGAACAAGATATCTCTTTATGTATATTCAGTTATTCCAAAATCATAAAAAATCAGAAATCCAAAGTACTTCTGGTCCCAAGCATTTAGGATGAAGGAGATTGAACCTGTCCTTTTACATCAGCATCCCTGTTTATTGTGTGGAAGCCTGGGATTTGCATCTTATATTGCGCACAGGAATAAAAGCCAAAGAATGATGAAATAATAAAAAGAAAGACCTGAAGTTCAAAAGGACATCCACCTAGACTTCCCAAGCAAGCAACCAATTAAGCAGTCTAAACTAACTTCCTGCCTGACCCCAAAGCTAATAACCGTAATTGCAGCAAACAAGGCAGACAATGAATATGACCATTACTACCATCAGTCATATAAAGCCAATCATATGGAAATGAAATGTTTTTGACCTACCCTTTTTTCCCTAAAAGCTATTGCTTGCCATTGATTCATATACATGCAAGCATGATGCATGTTCTTAGATGTGTACACAGAAGCCCCAACACAAGGTCCTAATAATTCACACAATTCCCCAGTTAAAGGGGGAAATGATGATAAAACAGACCTTCATTCATGCCACTTCCTGTTCTTTCATATGTATATGATAAACATGGTACAGAATTTATTCTTGGGATCATGATAGGTATAAAGGAAATAAGAAAACAAACAAACAACAAAAAGGAATTTTGTATCCAGAAACACAGATAGAATAGAAATAACAAATGGTACCACAGAAAAGTGGTGGTGGCCAGTGATTTATCAAATGCTGTCTGATATTCTCAGGGGCTCACTTTGTATGATCTGATGTGTCTGTCAATGGTTCTTCTGACTTTCATTGTGATTCAGATGTAATCTTGAATCAACAAGTCCTGTTCTGCACAAGCAGAGAGCCAGGACATTATGCAGCCCAAACACATCCATGCGTAACGATATGTCTCACAGAGTTCCATGAAGCTAATGCCCAAATAAATATGCATAGGATGGCAGTGTAACAATGCTGCATTGATATTAAGTACCACTGTGTTTTATGATGCTTACTCCTAAGTAATTGCTGAATACTTGGGTCTCTTGCCCTTAATATTTCTGGTTGGTTTGCACTTGCATTCCAGGGTTGATGTCATCCATCAATGCACAACTGAGGGCCAATTTAAACATGAGAGTAGCCTCAGCATCTTGTCAGAAGAAGTCAAAGAAATACTTATGAAAATAAATCCTTCAAATTGTTTTCAGCGAGCTTAAAGGGTTTTCTTTCCGAGTGTGCATGCACTATGTCTGTGCTCTAGCCGAAACACCACATGGGACATGCGTCACTGCAGTGCAAATACTGCATATCTGTGTATCAAAACATATATTAAGAAATCAGTTCTGGGTCTCAGGTGGTAACTGGGAGAAATCCCCCCCCCAGTTTTAAGGACAATTACACTAGTTTCTCCCTGCCTTCAGCACAACCTGCCTACACAATGCAGGGCCAAACCCCCAGTTCAAGTTGAGATCATCTTTACAAGCACCTTACACAGCAGCAGCACTGCTGAGCAGCACAGCAAGATATATATGTAAACAGCTCCATAGTGCTCTGGATTTTTTCTGAAAAATCTAGTGTTTTTAAAATCCAATTTAACCAGGAATAGGGAGGATTCAGTACAGAATCGACATTCCCTTGAGAAGATAGTCTGTACTGAATTCAGGCTTTAGCCCTGAGTTGCGTAGATAGCTGACAAAGTGGATGGGGAGAAACCCTTGTAATTGGCCCATGTAGATCTGACCTTTGAAGATAATCCTGTCTTCCACTGAAAAGTGCTGAAAACAGAGTGTTCTAAACTGCTATCTTGGATGCAGCTATGTTTCATCTTTAGCAACTGAATAAAGCAAAAGCCAAAATGTTTTGCTCATTTTATATATTTTTACTTCTATTTGTTAGTTGCTCTCTGCTTCAGACAGAGCAGAAAGAATTTGGCTTTTTCATAACTTTCATCCTGCTACAAAGAGCCTGGCAATAGTTTGGATTGATTTGCAGCTCTAGTCTTGAAGTAGCCTGTCCTTCAGGCTCTTTTATCTGAGGACAGCTTTTTAAAACTATGCAAACCATATAAAATGTCTATAGTGGTAAATGTCTATAATGTTGTTTTTGGCAACTTTCAAGGAGGCATGGCATGTTTAAGTCAGCCCTTCGATGTGGTACCTTCTTCATGTGACGATAAAGAGATGGTCCAAATGTCCCTGGTTAACCAAAGGCTGTTTCCTTTGACTGCAACACATATTAAATGAAACCAATCAGATTGTGTTAAAATATAAGTTTTACAAGTTCCATATCTGTAGGCTTCAAATCTGAAATTGTACAGAATATCCATTTTGATCTTGAGACGCAGTTCACACTTAAGGAGTGTAACTCAGGTGTCCATTTTCCAAGCTAGATTTCTAAGCAGACCTGCTGAGTATCAAAGCTATAATACTAATTTTTGGACTTTTGTAAACTAATCCTACACATGTTCAGAATCACAGAATTGTAGAGTTGTAAGGGACTGCAAGGGCCCCCTACTCCAACTCTCTAGGCAGAAAAAAATCTTATTGTATTCAGTGCAACATACTCCCATTTATGTGTGCCTAGGATTTCAGTTGTATAAAGTATGGTTTTGAAGTCGGCTATTTGAAATGCAAGAAAGTCATCTCATTCAGATAAGCAAAAGAAAGAATAAACAGGACAGCACAAAAGAGTATCATTCCCTTCCTCTGAGCTCATAATAACTATCACCAACGAAGCATCTGCGAAACATTTTTGAGGTTATTTCCAGCCACACTGACACACTAGCGCTTCACACACAGCAACCTTCTGGAGGCTGTAAACATCTAAAGAAAGGATACACAATCAGAACTAGAGCAATGTTGTAAAAGCTAAGCTTCAAAGGGAACTTGCACAGACCAGAGATTACAATTCTTTTCGTACTTCTTTCAGAAATGTATCAAACGGTCCAATATTACACCCTTGAGTCTGACTCTAGTGCTCAGACATCTCTTTCATTTGCTCAAATTTTTGCACATAAATAAAAAGGTGCAGACTTACAGAAGAATGCTGGATTGGTATCCATCCAGGTGATTCGACAGAACATTTGTGGGCTGGGCATCTGGTATGACTCTGCTGCAGACAAGTAAACAAAACAGAGATGTGTTAGATAATCTATGCATTGTAAAAAAAATTGCTGTAAATTGACTCCAATGTAGAGTTCGTCAAGAAGAAACTGTAAGTTCAGTGTTACAAGCACATTGCTTGGTTGAAAATGACTCCACATTTAACCCCTGGCATTGCCAAAGCTTTCTGGACCAAGACAGATACCCATCTGCTATCAATCAAAGCCTTGTTTACCAGTCTAGATAGACCATTGGTCTCATTTGTCATATTCACAAATGTGTAAGTAACAGAGTCATACAACTTTTCATAGCTGACACCACTTTACCTGTCATCGCTCCATCCTGAGATTCGTAGTTTGATGAGATATTGAGCATGGTCTGTCAAGGCATTCTGGTGCTCACTAAACTACGAATCCCAGGATTCTCAAAGATAAAGTCAAAGTGGTGTCAAACTGCTTTATTTCTACAGTGTGGATATACACACAAATTTGGAAGGTTCCCCAAGGGCCATGTAGGCCAACCTTTCTGCCTAGACATCACTCCTGAGAGGTGGCCCTCTAATCTCTTTTTAAAAACCTCCAATGAGGGAGATTCTATCATTTTTCAGGGTAGTCTCTTCCAGTCAAACAGCTTTTGCCTTCAGGAAGTTCTTCATAATATTTACCTTGAATTTCTAGGTATCTTCTGTGCACCAAAAAAAAAAAAAAAAAAAAAACAAGCTCATTTCATCCTCTGCTTGACAGCCCTCCAGATACTATTGACTGATGGACTGAGTGATTGACTAATTGATTAAAATATTTATATCCCAGTCTCTGTCTAAAGATCTCAACATGGCACAACATAAAATCAACTTGGCTAATTTTAGAAGTGTAAAATTAAAATGATGTTTAAAGGCTAAAAATATCCTAAACAATTTAACAAGTTTAAAAGACAGATTAAAACTTCTTAAAATTATTTAAAACCATGTACATATGAAGGTTTGTATGAAACCAATTTGAGCCCCAAGGGTCAGGCTGGATGACCCATGTGGTCTCTTCCAACTCATTTTATCTTCTATGAACAGTTTTCAGTTGGCATCATATAAGGCTTGATTTCTAGACTTTCTTCCATGTTGCTCACCATCCTCTGTACCTTTTCCCATCTTTCAATATAATTCTTAAACTTCAACACCCAGAACTAGAAACAGTATTCCAGAGGAAGTCTGGCCAAAGCAGAATAGATCAGTGCTATTAGTTTCCTTAATCATGTTAGGAGGAGATCTAATTTCATGACCTGTTCACAAAAGTCATGCCACAGGCTTTCATAAACACAAATAGGTTACCGAATTGCATGTAGAATAACAAATGTTTTAACTGTACTGTTTTTAAGCATTTTATCTTTTTTAATTGGATTTTATTCTTTTCATGTGTGGTGTGATTTAATATTGTGACAGTTTAATTCTATCTTAATGCTCACTTTTCAGGTTTTAATAGTATTGTTCTTTTAAACAGTGAGCCCCTTTGAATTCCAATTTTGCGGGGAAAGCAGGATGATGATGATGATGATGATGATGATGATGATGATGATGATGTCAAGCACTGAAGAATGCCTGACAAGGATCATAAAGAATTTGCTTTTCTTTCTTTGCAAGGCTTTCTCACCTGTATAAAACTACATTACACAAATATGATATAATAGTGTCATGCATTAACAGCATCCCAGCCTATAAATTATTTTCAGAATAAAGAGCAGAATGACATGACGAAGGACACAGAGGCCTAATTCTATTGTTATCTTATGAGTTCCCCAACAGAAATGGCTAGACAATGCCATCCATTGTACAACATTTACACTCAGTTCAAGGCTACAGAAGCAAAACTCCACATGCAGTACTAGGTCACCAGATCTCAGGCCCCAGCCCTGAGCTTCAGGGCCTGGCTTCTCTTCTCAAGTCCTCAAGGAAAAAGGGAGAATTCTCAAGGTGAGAGCACCGTCTTGAAATAGAGTGTGTGTGTGGGCATGTTTCTACACATGTCCACATATATATTACTGTATACTGCTGGCCCTGCTACAGACTGATCTGGAATAGTTGCCAACAACTCTCCAGAGACTCATCTGCCCTCTCTTTCCCCCTTCACATCACTAGGGACTCAGCACCTTGGAATGCTCCTGACCAGAGCCTTTTTCACACTATAGATTTATAATATTATGATTCTACTTTTATTGCCATGGTTCTATTCCATGGAATCCTGGGATTTGCTACTTGGGGAGCAGTATTTAAAATTCTCAGCTAGAGAATTCTCGTGTCTCCCCAAACTACAAACTCCACAGGACTCCATTGGATGCAGTCATGGCAGTTGAAGTGGAACCAGAGTGCTATAACAGCATAGTATGGATGGGCTTGTGGCAGCCCTATGTAGTGCCCTTGTTCTTACAAATGCACCTTCTCTGCCCCTGCTGAAACTGGTGGTAGTACTCTTTCCATTGCAATTTGACTGGATGGCCCTTGAGGTCTCTTCTAACTCTGTGATACTATTACTCATTGTGCATATGGTTTCACATTTGGTTGCATAGCCTTGCTTTTCATCACAAAGGCCACATAGCACATTCAATGCATATCTGCATATTCAGAGAGTTACAATATGCATCTCCAAGATAAAGTGAGCCAGCATGGTGTAATGGTTTGATCATTGGACTAGAACTCTGAGAGTCTAGGGTTCAGATCCCTGTTCAGTCATAGAAACCCTCTGGTTGACCTTGAGCAAGTCATACTTTCTCAGTCTCAGAGGAAGACAGTGGCAAATCTTCTCTGAAGAAATTGTGACACTCCCTCCCCAAAAAACCAACAACACCATGATAGGTTCACTTTAGGGCCACCACAGGCTGGAAATGACTTGAAGGCACACAACTACAACCCCGAGGTAAAATCTCAGACATAGTATCATCCTACCAAGGCTCAGGTGTGAATGGTTTCTACATGTCATTACTGGTCTTTTTCTTTAGAGCAGCTTTCCAAATCCTACTTCAGATTGTGCCCTGGGGCAGTATTCACTTTTCACCAGCATGCCTTCTCCATTATGAATGATCACTTCTCAGCTGTAAATAATTCCATCCCAGCTTTTCGTGCAGAGGGGATATGTGAGTTGTATACTAATAACCTTATTCCAAACTCCTTCCCTTCCTCCCCTTGAGCTGATATAGTAGGTTGTTCTCACAATTTGTTAATATGTGATAATCTGGCACCCTAGAGAGAGAAGGGTTAATTTAACTTCTGGCTTCCTGCAGGGCTGTATGATTTTCTACTCATAGGGTTCTGAGCAGATCATTTCCCTTGCCATTTGTTGTGATTCAATTATGTTTGTGCAAAGACTCTACACCAGATGAAATGAACAGAATCGAGGCCGAGTTCAGGTTCGCTGAATTGCAACAGCTCAATATAATTTGCTGCTGTGTTTTAATTATTCCGCAAGCCATGGCCAAGGAGGAGAGAAATTAATATTTTCAACAGATAAAGGAAAAGTTGGGATCATCCAACCCCTACTGTTAAGGAAAGAGGCCTTCAGTTTAGCAAGAATGGACAGAAAGTAGATCCAGAAAGGAGCAAATGGAGCCTCAGGGCAGGATCTCTAGTTGATTTGAAAGAGATCAACAAATTATTTACCAACAATAGCAACAAGGTCATTACCCCACACCATTAGGCTCCCGAAATGAAGTGAACTTTGGGGTAACCTAGAGACAAAGTGGGATGATGAATCTACTCAAAAGTAAAGGAGGCATCCAAGGCTCTGCGCTTATTTCAGCCTCTTTCAAGTTCAGACTAAACCACAGCATGGATTCCCCACCCCACTGACATGAAATCCATCTGCCATTAGTGCTCTCTGCTATATCATAGGAACCACAACTAAGAAAGCCCACCAGTATCAGTGGCAGCATCCGCACTGCACAAACAATCCATGACTCAATGCTATGGAATTCTGGGGTTTGTGAGACTTTTAGTTTTCTCTGTCAGGGAGCTCTTTTGCCACAGCAAACTGCAACTCCCAGAATTATTATTATTATTATTATTATTATTATTATTATTATTATAAATTTTTATTTATATACCACCCTGTAGCGAACCAATCCGGGCGGTTTACAACATTAAAATAACATACAGCATAAAAACAATATATTTCCCTCCCGCCTTAAAAAGTTATTAAACAACATATCTAATTTAAAACCACAATAACTAGTTAAAATAACAATAAATTAAACAAAATAATACCAACCAACAAACCACTGCAACTTCAGTTCTAAAGAAAAGGGGGCTTTGGAGACATTACTGAGGAGGGGGAAAATCCTGAGATCCTGAGGCCAGGATATTTCAGTCTGGGAAGGCCTGCCTGAAGAGATCCGTCTTGACAGCCTTTTTGAAGCTGTCCAAAGATGTTAATTGACGGATCTCGTCTGGCAGGTCATTCCAGAGCCTGGGGGCAACAACAGAGAAAGACCTCCAGGAGGTCGCCGCAAGCCTCAGTTTTTGAGGCTGCAACAAGTTCCTCCCAGAGGACCGGAGAGCGCAGGGAGGATTGTATGGGAAGAGGCGGTCTCTGAGATAGCTTGGACCCAAGCCATTTAGGGCTTTAAAGGTAATAACCAACACATTGTACTGGGCCCGGAAACCAATAGGCAGTCAGTGGAGGGACCTCAAAACCGGAGTGATATGGTCTCTTCTGGATGTTCCTGACACAAGCCTGGCTGCCATGTTTTGAACCAGCTGTAGTTTCCGAACCAGGCACAAGGGTAGCCCCATGTAGAGCACATTACAGAAGTCAAGGCGTGAGGTTACCAGCGCGTGCACAACAGTCTCGAGATCCCTTACTTCCAGAAAAGGGTGCAGCTGGCGTATCAGCCGAAGCTGATAACAGGCGCTCCTGACGGTCGCATTCACCTGATCTATCATCAGGCGCGACGAGTCAAGGAGCACCCCCAGACTGCGAACACAGTCACTAGAGGAGAGTGTGACCCCATCCAGGACTGGTGGTTGCAACCCAATTCTTGGTTTCGGGGCCGCTACCGTGAGCACCTCCGTCTTGTTCAGATTCAGCTTCAATCTGTTTTTCCTCATCCATAAAATATTATTATTTTATCTATATCCTGATGTTTTCCCAGAACTGGAACTCAGAGCAGATAATTCCATAGCATTGAGTTACTAGGCAGTTAAAGTGGTGTCAAACTGGATTATTTATGCAGTATGGATCCAGCCTTAGTGTGGGATCTTCAAAGATTATGTGACAGCATGAGCTTGTGAATACATGTGCATAAGATCCTTCAACTAACCTAATCATTATGATGGGTGATATTAACAGACAGTCAATGATTACAGGCATCTTCCTTACATGAGCACAATGGCTGGCATCCTGTGGAGCAGTTAAGAATACTACAACAGGCTCTTGGTATCCATTGTGGTTTGGTTCAAGGATCATCATCACCCCCATGGATACTAATGTCCTCCTTTTCTCAGACATGTCATACATTTCAACCTTCTGTCCAGAAAGAATTCAAAAACATCTTCCATTTTTATCATGATTGAGAAGCCCATTGAGGAACACCACTTGCTATTCCTCTTCGAGAAATATGTCTTGAAGGGGAATATATTTACAGCCTAGTTTTACTGCAAATAGGAAGATAGGACGTGTCCTTCTATAGTTCTTCTTAGCTAAGAGCAGCAGAAGACCAAACTTGCTCCCAGAGCTTGGGGCACATTTGGTATGAATTTATATTTCTATTACTGTTTTTAACCTTTATTTTGTAATGTCCTACATATTTCTTGAATGTCTTACAGTTTTTAGCACCTTGTCCTCCCTTGCTTTTACGACATCTGGTCACCATGACCAGAAGTTTAGCACATGGCAAACAATGACCAGCAGCCACTGATGTATGTCTTAGTCATATTAGAAACAAAACCATGTGCCATCTCTCTGGGGTGCCAGGGATTTAGCTTTCATGCCATATACAACACCCAGGCCTGATGTGAGTACATTAAATGTGCAGTCCAGCACATTAAGATACCACTCATTCATTTTTCTGTGAAAAGTCACAAATTCACCAGATGCCAAAATGTGCCAACACTCTATACCTTCCATGAAAGCCTTCATATTACTGATTGCCAGAACCTGCATATCATATCAAAACCTGTAAAGCTGCTTAAAAAGAGGCCCAAGGAAAGGATCATTGTGCTATTAAACAAATGTTTAATTCAGAAAAAAACTAGGGAAGCCATTCAGGATATTTTGAGGAGGAGTTACCAAAGAGCATGGGTGAACACAGCTAGTGGATTATGCAGCCAAATCCCAGCATAAGAGAAATCATGCAGATTATGGGAGTATTGTCAAATGGTTTTTAAGCATTATAAGCTTTTTGTTCCCAAATTCTTATATCTTAATATGTGGCACCCATTATCTTTCTGTAACTCAGGTCTGAACTTAGAAAAGTTACATTTCCGGAATACGGACTTGATCATATGTGGATCTTAAGCAAGAGAATAGCGCCTTTGGCAGTACCTATCCCACGACTTCACCTCCAGTCCTTTGCTGCTGTGCTACTGAAGTATTGTTAGAGAGCAAATTTCCATTGATAAGGAGATCTGTTAATAAGCAGCCAATCACACTGCTATCTCATTACTGCAACAGTGTGATAGTGACAGTATTGGGAAGTCATGTGGCATCAATGTCCTCATTTCGACCCATCTCCCTTGCTATTCCCAGGCAGCCTGTTTTTTGTTTAAAATATCACATCCCCATAACTCCAGCATTGCATTACAATTTTTTAAAAATTTTAAAAATGAAAGGCATGCTGGGTAGGGCGCAGGGCAAGGAGGCCAGCCTAAGGGGGAATGAGGAAGAGAGAGCATAAAGACCATCAATGGTACCAAACATGCTATTGAAGAGACATCTGATAAAAACTACAAAACCAGTATATTTCTATTCTCTTAAGAATGTGATTGGTGCAAGACTGAGGTGTGACCAAGGCTCATGTGACAAAGTCCTATAGGCCCCTCAAAACACACACACACATATTAGCCACACCACTACAATTCCTCACCCAGTGTGATGGGTAGCTAAGGGGCTGGACAGATTGGCAGAAAGTGGCTGCCTTTCTACCTTGAAAGCAGGCCATGGCAACCACACGCTCCTTTTTGTACTGCAGAATGGGTGCCATAACTGCCATGGCATGGTGTTATGATACCCTTCGTGCACTGTGCCATTTCGGTGCTGTGCACAGTGGACGTCATTGTGGCGTGCCCAGTGTAAACAAGGGCATGCCAAGATGGCACCCATAGTGCCCAGTAGGATTTGGGAACGTATGAATGCTCTGCTCTACCGCAGCCCTAGTTCGGCACAAAGTGCCCATCTGTCCAAGCCCTAAGTCTTCCAAACTTTTGTTAAGGATGATGGGAGATACAATCTAAAGCACTTGAAGGGGCCTCATATTCCCCACCTCTGGCCTAGACAGAGATGGGGTGAATATCTAAAAATACTCAAAACTGATTTTTAAATTTAAAAAAAAAAAAACATGTTGCTCAATGTTGGGGGAAAGCAGATGAGAAGTATCCTGGACTGATGAGAATCTTTTCAGTTCAGGACTTATTCTGTGCAAATTTTATACATGGTTACTCTGTGCAGAAAACAGTATTTCTCTGTGCAGCAACAAAAAAAAATCTGTATAGATATAGTATTTTCTGCACACAAAAAATTGTTTGCTGCATAAAAAACATGTGAATTTTGTCCAGAATAAGGCTCACACGGTGAATAATCTTTGAAAACTGCGGTTGTGCATGTAAACAGCGTAGCAGAACATTTCTAAAATTACTCATTGCTTTCTTCAAGAAGAAGATTCTAGGCCTAGAAAACATGGGATGTTTACTTCAGCTGCAGACCTGACTCTACTTAATCCTTCATTCTTTTCTGATGTATGACTACACTACGGGCTTTTAAAGCAAAGCTCTGAGGGATTATTATATGTGACTGCAGTTTGGAAATTTTATTGAAGTACATCTGGTTAGTACTTGAATGGGAGACCACCAACAAATACTAGAAGAAGGAATTGGCAAAATCACCTCTGAGTGTTCCTTGCCTAAGAAACCCCTATGAAATTCATGGGGTCACCATAAATAAATAGGAGACTTGAAGGTGCATACCATACATACATGCACATGTGCACACACTCTCTCACACACACTCTGCTGTTAGATTCACTGCAGGAGGCACTGGTTATTTTAATCTTGAAATTTAAGCATTTTTAATATATTACCTTTCCATTTAGGCTGCTGGTTGCCTTGAATACCAAATCTGATAGAAAGGAAAGCAATCAATCATTTTAGCAATAAATGAATGAACATGTTGGTGGAGTCTGGAAATATTATTCAGGTTTATATGTAAACATGGAAAGCAGCTGTAAACTATAATTACACCTTGAAATTTCTACATTAAAATATTTAATGTCTGAAATTTAACCATGGATTACACCTACAATGAAATTAGTATCCCAAACTGAAGAAAACATCATACGTATGGTGAAAAATGATCTTAATCTCCATGTTTGCTTCATACCCTCCAACTCTCCTGATTTGTCATGGACACTCCCAATTAATTCTACATTGTCACACTTTTTCAGCTGCTTTTAAAATATCCCAGTTTCTCTTTCCTTCTCCCACATTCTTCCTTTGTCCTCAGTTTACAGTACTTCAGTTTGGTGCAAACTGAGTTCTAAGTGCAAAAATAGTTGGCATTCAGTTAACTCGGTGCATGGAAGAAGACAGGAGGGAGTGGAATCTTTTCCAAAAAGTCTGTACGAAGAGCCTAGTCTTTCTGTTTGTGCTTTCTTGGATTAATACCCCTATTTAATAATAAAAAAATAATGCTGTGCAGTTAGTTACCCAAAATTATGTGAAGGGAATAAAAGTGCTTGTTTTGTCTGTTTCACAGCAACATTCATTTTCTGCACTGAAAGACTCATTTCAGTATTGATTCATTTAAAAACCTAAATTGGCTTTGTTCTTTAGTCATTAAGGTCGTAAGTATTTTAATAATTCTTTCTTTCTTTCTTGACAGACAATATTTCTAAAATCTCTAGTTACAACAACCCTACAAATTTGGGGACTAGAGGAAAATTTCATGGGGCGGATGCTTATTCAGAACGGGGATACCCTAGTTTTGCATCTCATTTAGCTACACCTCTGAATACCAGTATGCAAAGGGATCTTGTAGCACCTTTGAGACTAACTGTGGGAAAGAAGTTGTAGCAGAGGCTTTTGTAGACTTGGGAGATTATTGCACACATCTTTTCCCTGATGGGATTAACACAGATTTAACTGTCCAAGACAGGCTTTACCACATTCTCCTTTGGCTAGATGTATGCAGCCCTATGCAACCTGAACCTATACCACAGCTTTTCAAGAACAGGAAAACTCTGTCTTTGAAAGCCATGGGACAAGCCCACATTGCACATGGACAGAATATGCCCAGTCATGGGAAACTGTAGTAAGACTCAGCTTTGGCAGCTAAATGTGCATCTATCCCATCAGAGAAAAGATGGCATGTTTGATAATCTCCTTGGTCTACTTCCTCAGCTGTAGCTAAATATGAGAGATACAGATAGATTTAACGAGGAAAATGGGAATGCCAGAAGGTTCTTGGAGGTGGGTTCCATGGCTGCATGCAGACAGCAGAAGCATGATTCTCACCCCAATCGTAAAGTAATCACTATGTGACAGGTAAGTACAACTTTCCCCATCCTTCTCCTCCCCCCCCCCCCCCCAAGAATACTGTGTCTAGTTCAAAAAGGATGTTGACACGATAGAGCATGTCCAGAGGAGGGCGAGCAAAATGGTGAAAGGCCTGGAAACCATGCTCTGTGAGGAGCAACTGAGGGAGCTGGCTATGTTTTGCCAGAAGAAGAGAAGGTTAAGAGCTGATATGATAGCCCTATTTAAATATTTGAAAGGAGATCATACTGAGGATGGAGGAAGCTTGTTTTCTACAGCTCCAGAGACTAGGACATGGATCAATGGATTCAAATTACAGGAAAAGAGATCCCACCTCAACATTAGGAGGAACCTACTGACTGTAAGAGCTGTTCAACACTGAAACATGATGTCTCAGAGAGTAGTGGAGTCTCCTTCTTTGGGGGATTTTAAAAGGGGGCTGGATGACCATCTCTTGGCAATATTTTGATTGTGTCTTCTTCCATGTCAGGGGGTTGGATTTTGATGCCTCTTGTGGTTTCTTCCAACTCTATGAAGGTTATCACACAAAGGAGATCAGGAGTTTATCCCATGAATATCCCAGAAAAATAACGTAATTACACGTAACAATTTCACACGACGTTGCACAAAACCCTCCATTAAAGTGGTCACAAACAAGCATTAATGCACATCTTTTTTCTGGTATCACTTTATTTGCACAATTACATGTGATAATCATTTGCGCAATTATTCACCATTTCCACTTCATTTGTGGGTTGCTTTCAATGTGCTTTAATCTCTCTTTAATGTCAAAATTAGCCCCAGTGTGATAAACTCCTATGATCCTATGATTTTATGATTCCTCCCTCCCTTGCTCCTTCTTGTTTGTTCCTCTTCATGAAATCAGTCAGATCCCCAAGCTGTTATAGAAGAGGGCAAAGGATCCAGGGAATATTCCTTTGTTGCACTAGTCCCACTGGCTGCCAGTCCATCTCTGGGAACAATTCAAAGGTTTGTGCCCAGAAATGGGCAATTGCCTATAAAGCTCTAAACAGGTCAGGGCCAAGTTACTTGAAGAACCATATTCTCCCCATATTTTGAGATCTTCTGGAGAGGCCTTTGTCCTACCACTCTCACAGATATCTTTTGTGGGAATACTACACTTGATCTTAGCCTTCTCGGTGGATGATCTCAGGCTCTGCAACCCAATTTCCAGAGACTTTAGCCTGGCACCCTCTTTCCGTAGACATTTCTGTTTCAGCAAACCTTTGAGGACTGATTGCACAAGGCCCACTCACTCACCTAGGTTTTCTGTTTGTCATTTTTGGTCTAATCTGCACTGCAGAAGTGATGCATCTTGACACAGCTTTAACTTCTCAATGCTATGGGCTTCTGGGATTGTCGTTTTGTAAGGTATTTAGACTTCTCTGCCAGAGAGCTCTGGTGCCACAACAAACTACATATCCTAAGTTTTAATAGGATGGGGCCATCACAGTTAAAGTGTTGTCAAACTGCATTATTTCTGCAGTGCAGATTAAACCTTTGTTGTGCTGAGGGTCTTTTTTAATGTTTGGCTTTGGTACTTTGTGGATTTTAACCTTTTTTTAATCTGTTGTAATCCACCTTGAGTTTTGAACTGGGGAAAAGATGGGAAATTAATAATAATAATAATAATAATAATAATAATAATAATAATAATAATATAGGAAATGCTGTTGCTGCCTTATCACTGATGGATTTAAAAGGACAGGAGAGCTAACTGAGCTACAACCTGGCAACCCTAATTCGAGGCTTTGGCGTGAAGAGCTACTCTACTGTCATAGTTTGGCTGCTTCCAGCATCCCTTGATGCTTACTATGTACCCTAAACACGGCTGTTGCATGGTGCAGGTCTCATTAAATTCAGGAGCCGATTTCTGAGTGTTCATGTGCTGCTTTCTCATTTTCTAACTTATAAGATGCAGCACTCCAATGCTAAGCAGTATTAAAGCCCTAATGGGGTCTGACCAAGCAGTTAATTGCAGATTTTCTCCCTTAGTTTATGGCGCTTTTCACTGATTTTCTAAAACAAATCACCTTTTGTCTTTCAGAGTTAAAGCAACTCCCCTAAAGACATCTCTCCAAGATCAACGAATGATAAGTTAATGGAATTTTATCGGAAATTTCATTTGCACTAAACAAGGTCAATGCTTGGAAGAAACGAGATGCCACTTAGAAATGAAGATCAAAGTAATTCTATTCTTGCTGCTACCATAGAGACCAATGGGAGGAGGGAAAGGAAGAGATTTAGCAAGCTTAATTCCTCCTGAAATTTAAAATTAACTACAAGGGGGAAAGGGGCAATTACCATATTTTTAAGGACTAAAGGAGGGGAAAATGAGCTTTGACAAGATATAATTAAATATGCTTCACATGCAGTATGTATAGGGAATGTGCAACATTTCCACGAGGTTCCGTAAAACATTTTTCTAGAAAAGACATGACAGGTTTCATAAATCTATATTCATATTTGAAAACTCCAGAATTAGTAAACTATGAGCCAAATTAACACTGGAAAGTAAAAGTTTGAAATAAAAAATGAGCTCCCCAAAAATTGTCTTGTTTTTTGTTCTTTCTCACATCAAAATTGCCTCCGAAGCATTTTATTCCACATTGGTCCTTTCTGGATTATTTTCCTTCTTCTTTAGCCCTGCTGTCCTTGGTATTACTTGCCATCACTGATACACCGTCTAACAGCCTTTAAGACACATGTGGTTCTCTCAACTAGGACACAACATTATGCGATGATGCCATTAACAGCAATAAACAAAATGATTTGTGTCACCACAGCCAACTCAGTTAAACAGAAGAGTAGGTGAATATGGCTGAGGACAGTGAGGGCAAACCAGGAGGAGAAAATGACACCAAAAAGTAGGAAGAGATGTGAGAAGGGCATTGATGTGAACAACCTTGGAATTATACAGATGGTTAGCTAGATGAGTACTTTCTTAGGAAGTAATTTCACTTCATCAATTATGTTAATTCCAAGGTGAATATTTAAATTAGTTATTAAATATTCAGTGCTGCCATGCTTGAAATAAATTGCAAATGGTAGACTTGGTGTAACCAGAAGCAAATAATCATGTAATCATGAAGTGGCTACACCTGATTTTCCTTGGGGTGCATTTCCACGTACTTCTTAAAACAGAGATAATAGAATAATAGAATCTGAAAGATGAAAGAGACATCAAGGTCCATTCAGTCCAACCCCTGCCATGCAGGAATACACAAGCAAAGCACCCCTGACAGATACCCATCCAGCCTCTGTTTAAAAAACTCAAAAGACAGAGACTCCACCACACTCTGAGTCAGTGTATTTCATAGTGAAACAGCTCTTACTATCAAGAAGTTCCTCCTAATGTTTCGGTTGACTCTGTTTTCCTGTAGTTTGGATCCATTGCCCCATGCCCTGGTCTCTGGAGCAGCAGAAAACAAGTTAGCTCCCTCCTCAATATGACATCCCTTCAAATATTTAAACAGGGCTATCATATCACCTCTTGTCTCTTCTCCAGGCTAAACATCCTCACCTCCCTAAGTCACTCCTCACATGGCATGGTTTCTAGACTTTTCACCATTTTGGTCACCTTCTTCTGGATATACTCCAGTGTGTCAACTTCCTCATGATCATTGCTGTCATGAACTACCCCACTACTTCATTTCTATGCTTTTTTCATGCTATCATTCATTCAGGATGGAATTAGTCCTAGACTTCAACCATTCATTTGGGCTCAGGGGACTGATAAAAACTGATCTTATCCATAGATCCCTTTCTGTATTGACATCCAGTTTATGCGCAAACACTTTGGAAGGCATTTAATGCCCCACTCAGCAGTACTTTACAATTGGTCTGATATGCACTAAGAGTGTTATATGTGAAATTTACAAGAAAAGGAGCAACATCAGTCTCAAACTGATTTCTCCGCCTCTAAAAAGAAAATGTATGTGCAAATTCCTACATCATGCTTATGTAGTGTAAATTTACACTCATGTAATTAGTTGAGCTATACCACTCTTCTGCTGAGCACTAACATTGTACAATGGATTCTGTATCTCCCACTGTGCTTCCTTATAATGGTGCAATGGGAAATTCACAGTGGAAGAGAAGGGAACATAATCTTGCTCTTCCCAGTAGGCTCAGACAAAAACAATAGTTGTTCTTCCTCATTACTAACTTTTGCCATCTTGACCACACTACGATGTTGCTTGGCCACTGTTAGGCCCATGGGTGACTCTAATCGCACCTCCTCTTTTTATATCTGAAACTTAATAAAGCACAGGCTTAGTGACCCGTGGAGGAGCCTGAATGTAGATGCCATCACCAGTGAATAGCTCCCGCATGTAGGCTAGCAGGCAGGAGTTGCACAGGGCCCCCAATTTGAGTGATCAATTCCAGACATGTTAGAGGAGGTGGGGGAGATCCTAGTATTACCGGGCAATGGGCTGATGTAAGATAAACAAGTACTGGCGATCTTGTGAGATAATCTTCTCTGCCTGGAAATGTGCGTCTATTACAGTCCATCACACCTTAGTATTACCACCTTTGAGAACTACTTCAAAAATGATTTGGTCTTTCCAAACCCTTGGAATCTACCCCCAAGACATATTTTTGGTGTAAATATTGGGACTTTTTAGCAAGTCTTTGTCTTAGTCCAGAAAGCAGGCAGAATCTCTGTCAGTTTGCCAGGACAGAACCGCTATCGTTCCCCACTCCCATTTGCCATGAGAGCTATTGCATCCTCTTTCCATTCCTGGACCCACTGCAATTGGAATCAAGATCCACATAGGTAATTATCACTGTTAGTGATGCCTTACATCTATTCCAACTTCCCACCTTTGATTTCTCTAGTCCTTGTGTGCATGTGTAGTTGTTTGCTTGAGTGATGTGCTTATCTCGCCTTTTAAATAAAACCCATTCTCATTTGGAAATCTGCCTTTGGAGGTCTGTGTGCTTTGGGATGGATACCCAAGACAAAGTTACCTCAGTCAGTGTATATCTCTCTGTTTGAGCTAAATCCAATATTCCTCTAAATCAAGCAGAGGCTTGGTGTCCTCTCTGGATATCAGAGCCAAAAGGGTAACACCACACATGTCCTGTTTTTAATCTGTGAAATGTCAGAGGGTATGACACTTATATAGTTACTCAGTGATTTCATTCTACCACACTTCTACTGAACAATAACACTGTGCCACTGACTGTATATCTGCCAATGTAACAGCTTACTGTCCACAGTGATGGTTTCTGCCATCCCAGTGAAGGCACTGACCAATAGTTAAGCATCAGACAGGAATGCACAACTATATATCTGGAATCTTGTTGGTTGATTGATTTGATTTGAATCCCACTTTCCTCTCAAATGAGACTCAAAACAGCTAATTTGAGCTAGAGGTTAGACCCATTGATCCATTTTTGAATGCTAAATTAGTCCACAGGTGAATCCAGTTGATTCAATGGTTTTATTTATATTTATTTATTTATTTATTTATTTAGGTATTTATATCCTGCCCTTCAGCCCTAATGGTTTTGCTCTAGTTAGGACTAAAAATTAGATTTAGGCTGACAAGAAATGGTTATACTAGTGGAAACCATTCAGCAGGATTCCAGCCAGTGTCACTCCCTTATACTTAATCTCACCTTCAACATTTATGATATGAGAAGCAAAGGTGTTTATGTTGCATTAGAACCAACAGGGACCTCTAAGATCCATGCTATACATTCTCCACAATCCTTGAAGGGGTGGTTTTAGTACACGGTGCAGATGCTGAAACTGTAAGGTACACCAGTAGACTATCATAGAATGAGGGAGAGAACGTCACCCTTTCTTCTTATGCTATGACCCCTACTCTGCTCCTTTTTCTGCCTCTAGGAAAAAGATCTGAGCATACGTTTCTTTTATGCAGTCAGTTTTTTTAAAAAAATTGAGGAAAAGAAATATAAAAAGAAAAATTGCAGAAGGAGAAAATATTTAGAAAGTATTCTCTCCCATCAGTGGCAACCACATGCCAGTGGGGTGAGAAACCTACTCCACATTTTACTCCAGTAATCAAGGGTGGGGCTTCTGCCCCCTGGGATGGGGCTGTGTGCTGGGGCAGGGCTTCTGGCCCGTTTGGGGCACTTGGAGGGCAGGGAAAGGTAAGTGGGGAAGGAGGGAAATGGGGAGGGCCCCTGCCTCCCTCCCCGCGGACCTTTCCCTGCCCTCCAAATGCCCCATTTGGGGCACTTGGAGGGCAGGGAAAGGTAAATGGGGAAGGAGGGAGATGGGGAGGGCCCCTGCCTCCCTCCCCGCGGACCTTTCCCTGCTTCCAGCTGTCTCTCCAGAGACAGCTGGAGGCAGGCAAAGCTCCCTGAGGAGGCGGCACTGGCATGCGCCGGTCGCTCTTCCTCTCCCCGCCCTTTTCCCGGCCTCTAGCTCTCTTGAAGAGGCAGCTGGGGGCTGGAAAAGGGCTGTGAGGAGGAGCCAGAGGTGCTCTCCTCTGGCTCCTTCTCTGGAGTGCCCTTTTCTGGCTTCCAGCTGTCTCTGAGAGACAGATGGAGGCCAGGAAAAGGCAGGGAGGGGGAGGAACGGGCACACACGTGCCTCTTCTGCCTTCTCCCTCACCCCGTGCCCGAGGAAATGTCCCAAATGCCACTTCCGGCATGCGCGCAGTGGGTTCGCCATCACTGGTATAAAGGGACCTTCAGGCTATGTGTATAAGGTGTAAAAGTACATGAATGTCTAGTTGTAACCAACTGTAGGGGACAGTGCTCATCTCTGTTACCAAGCCGAAGAGCCAGTGTTGTCCGTAGATGACTCCAGTGGTCATATGGGCATCATGACTGCATGAAACACTGTTACCTTTCCACTGAAGTGGTTTATCTATTTATTTACTTGCACTTTTACATGCTTGCAAATTGCTAGATAGGCAGAAACTGTAACTAGTGATGGGAGCTCACTCTGCCACGTGGCACTTGGGCCTCAAACTGCCAACCTTCCAACCTTACAATCAGTAGAATTGGCATCTTAACCACTAAGCCACCATGTCCCTGTTGTAAATTTATGGTGTATAAGCTATATATGAAACACAACTGGCATTTGTGTTTAGACTTGGTTACCATCTCCAAGATATCCTATTATGTATTTATATGCAAACAGATATTTCAAAATCTAAAAAAAAATTAAAAAATCCAAACCACCTCTGGTCCCAAGCATTTCAGATACAGGTGAATCAAACTGTCTGGAGTACAAAAGTAATTTAAAAAACTACAACTGAATAAAGTAAAGCAAAAACAAGTCTTGCACAACAGATAAGCTGACTGGGGGAAAAACATCTTCTGGAATCCTATATGACATTTCACTTAATATAAATTTGTGTTCACTTAACTATATAGTGGAGGAGCTAAAAAAAATCCCTGTTACTGAATTGTGAAGGTGCATAACAAGGACACCAGTAAAAGTACCTGATATGCATTGGTGCCTGATGTGCATTGGGTTTGAACAGCACACTGGTCCCATTGCACATTGGTCCCAGTACACATTAGCCCCTTTACCGACTCTGCCACATAGGTATATTACAGTAGCTCTCTACTGGATGTGGACATTGTGAGTCTTTGCAATTCTAATCCTCACACACATAAACCCACTTACAAAAAGGCAAGTCCTATACAGGATTCCAAGCCATTGTCTTCAGGTGGCCAGTCTGCACTGGGCCACAAAACCTCACAGAGAAAGGATTTCCATTTCTCTGGTGTCATAGCAAAAGCAGCCTTCCATTTCAAACCACAGCATAATCAGAGGGAAACCAGAAAGAGAATCATGGCCTTATATGGTTTCTCCTTTCTCAGATATGATGGCAGAAGTAAGAACACAGTGCCTCAGGGTGTGGTGGCATCTCCTTCTTTAGAGGCTGGATGACCATCTGTTGGGGGTGCTTTGTATTCCTGCATGGCAGGGAGTCCTTGTGGGCTCTTCCAACTCTATAATTCTATGATTCTATTCTAGGATTCTAGGAGCTGCCCTTTCTTCTGAAATGGTCACTTGACTAATGTGAGAACCATGCTGGACACCCAGTAGTTCATTTGGTTTCATATGGTTAAGCACTTACTCAAAAGTATACATTTCTTCATACACTGAATGGGATAAACTTGAACTTATAAACAGAATGATGTTAGAGAAAGCAAACTGGTAGATTTGTCCAGCATTAGCTGGCCAGGAACAGGAAAGACTGAATGCTAAACTAAATCCACTGTATAAAGTGGGTTTTCTTCAAGTGTGATATTCTCTGTCTGTGCAAATCAGCAAAGCTGCTATGGTTTCATAGAACTATGCCAACATAAGGTAGATGAGGCACTGGTCCCATATGCATACCTATGAACTGTGATGCAATTGTTTTTGTGGGGTTTTCAGGCTATGTGGCCATGTTTTAGAAGAGTTTATTCCTGACATTTCACCAGCATCTGTGGTTGGTGAAACATCAGGAATAAACTCTTCTAGAACATGGCCACATAGCCCTAAAAACTCACAAAAAACTATGGATGCCATCCATGAAAGCCTTCGACTTCACACCTGATGGGATTGCTCAGATGTAATAGAAATCTTCCTACCTAATAAAGCTTTGTCATTATATGTGCCTTTCCTTCACAATCCTATTCTGGATTTTTTGTCTGAAACCTAACTGAGGAATTCTCTTTGGAAGTTATTCCACCGCCTGCCATGAAGGAATACACAACTACAACACCTCTCAGAGAAGCCCATCCAACTTCTGTTTAAAGACCTCCAAAGAAATATTGGCGGGGTACAAACCGCTGCTTTGCGGCGCTCCCCCACCGCCGCCATTTGCTCCGTGCGGGAGCTGCAGCAGCCAAACCTCGCGGCTCCCGCGCGGAGCAAAAAAGAAGCTCCATATCGGAGCTTCTTCTTGCGGTGCCTCTATGACGTCGTGAGGCGCCTGGCGCGGACTCGCAACGTCATAGGCGCCACAACACATCTGGACGCTATGCGTCCAGTACGTAAAGATGGCGGCACCCATGTAGAAGGGGTGCCGCTATCTTGTATGTATAGGATACGTACTAGGGTTAGGGGGGTGCGGAAGCACCGCCCCTTCCTAACCCTAGTACGTATCCTATACGTACTATATGGCGGTTTGTATCCCGCCAAAGTCTACTACCTTCTCAGACAGTCCATTCCACTGCCAAACTATTCTCATAGTACAGAAATTCTTCCTAATATTTTGGTCGAACCTCTTCTTGTTATTCAAATCCATTGGTTCATGTTCTTGTCCCAGGAGCAGCAGAAAACAAACTTGTCGATATCCTTCTTGTAGTGCAGAAGTTCTCAACCTTTTATTTAACACGGAATCCTTTTAAATATTTTTGTTGTTCTGGATTATCAAGACTTATTTCAAGATTTAAAACCCTGAAGTGCATGAAATATTTATTTAGAGCTGCTCACCAAGGGTGTTTAGATTTGGAGAGAAAGGAGAAATGAATAAAGGCACACATTCCTATTGCAATATTTTTATTGGAATGATTCCATACAAATTTAAAATACAGTGGGCCCTTGGTATCCACTGGGGTTTGGTTCCAAGACCCCCATGGATACCAAAATCCATGGATGCTCAACTCCTGGTAATCACAATGGATACTAAAATGGTGCCCTTTGAATAAAATGGCAAATTCAACATTTGCAGTTTGGAATTTTTATTTTTAAAGCTGTGGATGATTGAATCTGTGGATTATGAAACCATGGATATGGAGGACCAACTCTAATAATAAAAGTAGCAATACCAAATACAGAATCATAGCTTAATATTACTTGTTAATTATAATTAATTTTTTTAAATTAATCACCACATTAATGAGATGGCTGGTGCTGCATTTCACTTACAAGCCTTGTTATATCAGGCTTAAGAGCTGAAACTTGTATTCTGCAAGCTGAAACCTGAAAAGTCTGACTCTACGTTTTCCAAATGGTTTCTATTTAGAATGCTTTTCCTTCTCTTCTCTCTGCCCAAACAGGTGAGTGGGATACCTATGGACAGGGTGGGTTTGTGGGATGTGTGTGAAGGATTTTTAAAAAAGAATCCCCCAAGCTGAGCTGACCACAGGTGACATTTATGTAAGTCAAATTGATTCAATGGTTCTACCATTCTTTTTAAAAGTAACCTTCTAAGTTTTACTTGAATGACAAATGAAAAATCTGCCTATAATACACAATTCTGCATCCTTTCTACACTACAGATTTCCGAAGAGAATGACCTGGCAATGTCATTTACTTTCAAGCTTTGCAGAACTCAAGCCCAGCAAAGTAGACCCACATCTAACAGTATGAATTTAATTTGTGAATTATAGTAGAGATAACAGATGTTGTTCAAGGATGTTAATACTAGTATTAGAGCCCCCCGAGTCATGGAGCAGCTGCATCTTCTGAGAATGATTTTTTTAAGGTCCTGCAAACATCAAAGTGTAAGTGGAGCTTTCAATCTCCCTTGTTAAGTTTATATTGTAAGGCTGCATTTCCAGTATGTCAAACGACTAAAGTTGAAAGTTTTGCCATAATTCTCTTTTCATTTTCTTCTTCTTCAAAGGAATCTGGAGTTATTCTCACATGTAGCAGATGCTCACAAGCTAACCTCTGAGTCCTTTACAAGCCCTAACATTTCATGGTCATGTAGAATTTGGTGTGTTAGTACACTCCATAAGTAAGTTTGGCACCACTTTAACTGCCTTGACTCTATCCTGTGGAATCTGGGGATTTGTAGTTTGCTGAGACACCAGAACTCTCTGGCAGACTAGACTGAATACCTCAGCAAACTACAAATCCCAGTATTCCACAGAATAAAGTCATAGCAGTTAAAGTGGTGTCAAACTGCTTTATTTCTGCAGTCTGGCTACATCGTCTCCAAGGATGCTTTCAGTGACACACATACTAGTATATGAGTTAACATGATCCAAAGAAACCCTGAATGTTAGTCCTGAACTGCAATCCCTCTGGTTCACTAAAGTTGTTCACTAGTATGCTCAGGAACAAAAATCTTGCTTTCTAAATTAACACAGAGAATTCACTATTCCAGAATAAAGCGACTGCAAATAAAGCCAGACTCAAAGATTGGCTGAGTGACTGCATTGTGCTTGCATAGTAGAAATCTACACTTACAAACTTACACAGCTCCTACACACCACTGCTCTTCTGCTGAATGATAACACTGTGCAGCCTATTGTTCTAGAGACTAGGGGTCACATCAGAGTTCAGCCATAGATACTGACTGGGTGACCTTGAGCAAGTCACACTCTCTCTGCCTCAGGGGTTACAAAGGCAAACCCTCACTGAACAAATTTTCCAAGAAAACCCTATGCTAGGGTCATTTTAGGGTCACCATAAGTTGGGAAATGACTTGAAGACACACAACAACAACAACAACAACAATAGCAACAAGACCTTGTAGATACAGAGTACATATAGAGTGTACAATGTGCCAATGTGCCTCTCAGTCAAGTGGAAGCTTGAACACACTGACACTCAAGGGTTAAGCACCCTCAAAGAATGTGTAGTTTTATGGCTGGGATCCTGTTGATGAGGTTGAGTAGACCAACTGAATTAATTGTTGAAAAGAGAGGCAATTCATAGGTAGATCCAACTAATTCAATTGCTGTACTTATGCTGGGACTAACAATAGGATTTAGGGAGGCAGTGTGGTGTAGTGGTTTGAGTGTTAAACTATAGACTCTGGAGACCAGGTTTCAAATCCCAGCTCAGCCATGGAAACCCACTGGGTGACCTTGGGGAAGTCACACTCTCTTAACCTCAAGAAGATGGCAATGGCAAAACTCCTCTGAAGAAACATGCCAAGAAAAACCCATGATAGGTTTGCCTTTGGGTCACCATAAGTCAGAAATGACTTTAAAGCACACAAGAACAACAACAAACAAACAAAATGGTTAAACTTGTAGAACTCCAGGTATACAATCATAAAGTGAATAAATCAATTGTACAATAGCAAAAAAACCACAACCGCATGTGAAGGGAACTTATGCGAGTGCATAATGCCAACAAGATTCCAGACTGAGGTTGTGTCCACACTGACAGGGAAACCTGGCTTACTTTTGGGGCTTCTGTATCTGTGGAGAGGAACAGCAGTCTGCATATCCAATGGTCTCAAGAGGCTGACATCAGCAGCACTGTTTGCACACACTGTTGTGTGAATGTGTGCTTGTGCAAGCATTTTACACCAGTGCACTGTGCTGATTGTACTGTTGTACTAATGTGCACTCATGCAATCAATTGGCACATCGACAAAAGGAATGGCATGAAGGAACTACACAAACTGGAAAATGGAATTCCTGTGGCAAGTTGGCAATTCCAGGTGGGAAAAGATTATGGTTTGTCTACCCAGTGACATTCCTCTGTGTCCTCCATCTCCATATTGCAATCCACAGTCCCCACACTCAAGGAATTCTCCTGAGTTTCCAGCCTGATCTGGATTAAAGGGGGACTCTTTTTAAACTGGAGAATTGACCTGGGGCACAAATTTACCTGTGTTCCATCTGTTTTGGCCCTATGTGTTGTCTAAACAGGTCAGTGTGCCCATGAGAACCAGCCCTTGTACATATAGAGTACATACAGAGTGTACATTTAGAGTGAAATCATACCCCCAGTAGAGAGAATGTAGCTACA
>NC_056524.1:12401914-12469920 GCF_019175285.1 Sceloporus undulatus
CTCTTCTTCTTGGCAGGCAGAGGCCTGTTGTTTCTTGCCTGCTTCTCTCCCCTCAAGATGGCGGTCGGGGGGAGGGCTCTTCTTCTTGGCAGGCAGAGGACCATCCAGTCCAACCCCATCTCATGCAGGAAGATACAATGAAAGCACTCCTGGCAGAAGGCTATCCAACTTCTGTTTAAAAACCTCCAAAGAAGGAGATGCAGCCACACTCCAAGAAAGTGTATTCCACATTCAAACAGCTTTTACCATCAAGAAGTTCTTCCTAATGTTGAGTGGAATCTCTTTTCCTGTAGCTTGAATCCATTGCTCTTGGACCTAGTCTCTGGAGCTGCAGAAAACTAACTTGCTCCATTCTCAATATGACATCCCTTCAAATATTTAAACAGGGCTATCATGTCACCTCTTAACCTTCTCTTCTCCAGGCTGAATATACCCAGCTCCCTAAGTATCTCCTCATAGGGCATGGTTTCCAGACCCTTCACCATTTTGGTCACCCTCCTCTGGACACACTCCAGCTTGTCCATATCCTTCTTGAATTGTGGTGTCCAGATCTCTACACAGTATTCAAGGTGAGGTATGACCAAAGCAGAATAGAGTGGTGCTATTATTTCCCTGTTCTATTGAGGAAGCACAAGTATATACCACCACACTAGACGTCTGATTTGGGCCTTCACTCTAGCCCATCACCCTCCCAGGCTTAGCTGGTGAGAAGAGAGGAGAGTGGCTGCTCCTAGGGAGGTTCAATTAACCTTCTCTGTTGCCTTTTCACCAACAGTCAAAGATAGGCCTTCAGTCTTAACTGACTAGGGTAGAGGGACATGCAATCAGATGTAGTGTTTTTAATATTGAAATATATAGCCATGTTAGTCTGAAAAATCAGTATGCAAAAGGATCTTGTGGCACTTTTGAAAGTAACTGAAAGAAAGAAGTTGGTAGCATGAGCTTTCATAGACATCAGCCTACTTCTTCAACCTCTTCAAAATTCATCAACCTCTTCAAAAAAAACTTGAAGGTACAGAAGGACATCATGTTTCTCAGCAATAAACATCTGAAGAACTAGGCTGAAGCCATCAAGTTTGTTGTTTCTGCTTTTAATACATAATACGAGCAAGTGTGGCATAGTGGTTTGAGTGTTGGACTAGGACTCTGGGAGACCAGGGTCCAAATTCCTGCTTGACCATGGTTATGTTTTTTTAACTGTTTTGAGTTAATTTAATTTTTGACTATGTTTATCTATGTATTAATTGTTTTTAGTTAACACTTTAAAAGTGGTGCTTTGATTAGACTGATAATATAATGCTTTTTTTAAAAAAGAACCATTTATACTCATTATTTTAGCTGTTCTGTTTTAATTTATATTGTAAGCCACTTTGAGTCCCAGTTTGGGAGAAAAGAAGGATATAAATCAAATTAATCAGTAGTTTTTTAACATTTTACCCCTTAACATCTACATGTGAATGTTGCACCTACCCTCGACATAGTATATGAATCAGAATATTTTGTTTGTTGAATGTGCATATTTTCATTCACAAATTCATGTATATTAATATTTTAACATTTTATATGGTAATATTGTTCAAATTAGGATACCTTTATTTAAATAAATTCAATACTTAACACAAAGTTTACATATACGGTCTCACATACACCCACACTCACGTGCACCAATGCCCACAGATATGTGCACACCCAGGCTGAGTCTGCACTACAGAATAAATGCAGTTTGGCCGGAACTGTCATTTTTAAATTTCACATTTTCAATGCAAAATGACTTTCAAAGTGTAGAGCATGGAAGTTACTTTTATAAAACTATTTATAATTGTACTTTCTATCCCAGTTCATTCACTGGAATTGCAAAAACATATAGTGCTCTACATTTCTCACTGTACAACGGGACATTAAGCAGGCATGTTGGCAAATGGACAGTCAGTTGCCCAATGTCAATATTCAGAAGAACTGCCTTGTCATTATGAGTGTGTAGAATGGAGACTGTAGCCAAGAAATCAGAAGACAACTGGGACTGGAGGGACAGCTATGAAAGAATTAGACAAGATCCTCAAGTGTAAAGATATCTCATTGACTACCAAAACCAGGATTGCCTATAGAATTCAAAGACATAGCTGTGTTAGCCTGGAAAATCAGTATGCAAAAGGATCTTGTAGCACCTTTGAGACTAACTAAAAGAAAGAAGTTGGTAGCATGAGCTTTTGTAGACTTGAGCCTACTTCCTTAGATGCATGTGCATGCTACACACTTCTTTCTTTCACAATTGTCCATGCCACTGTATTTCGAATTTCTGTGTATGGCTGTGAAAGCTGAACTGTGAATAAAGCTAATAGGAAGAAAATCAACCCATCTAAAATGTGGTGCTGGCGAAGAGTTCTGCAGATACCATGGAATGCTAAAAAGATAAATCAGTGGTCCTAGAGCAAATTGAGCCTAAACTCTCCCCAGAAGTCAAGAGACTGTTATACTTTGGACATGCAATGAGAAGACATGACTCACTAGAAAAAACAATAATGCTTGGTAAGGTAGAAGGCAGGAGGAAAAGAAGACTGCATTGCAGATGGATAGAATCATTCAAGGAAGCCAAAGCCCTGAGTCTGTAAGACCTGAGCAGGGCTGCTGATGACAGAATGACTTGGAAGTCTCCCATTCATAGGGTCACCATAACTCAAAGTCAACTTGATGGCAGTTAACAACAAAGATTTATAATACAGAAGCACAATATATTGTCTCAGCTATATTGTCAAACAAACTCAAAATTCTACAGAATCATTGCAGGTGCCAATACAAGGTCTCAAAAAGCAATTTATTCGTGGGAATGGGCTGTCTCCTCCCTGGACAAAAGGCTCAAGATGTTCTTGAGATGGGACAATGAAATTCAGGAGGTGGTCCAAGTACAAGATGTTGAAGTAAACGATTCAATTATCCTCACATAAACTGGATAAATGCAGGGTCTAGCCATCAGAAAGGGGAAAGATTTCAAGATAGCCTGCTGAATGATGTCCAGTCAATCATGGAACTGTCCTGAGATGAGATGAACTTGGACTTCCTAAGTAATAAAAAAAACAAAGGCCTGTTACAGACTGCCAAAATAAAGCTGCTTCGGGTCTCTTTGGAGGTATGCTATTTAAATGATGCATGGGTCCTAAGAGTCCGGAGGTCGCACCAAAGCCACACTCCATTCCTAAGCACTGGAGTGCAGCTTTGCTGCAGCTTCCAGATTCTTAGGGTGCATGCATCATTTAAACAGCATACCTCCAAAGAGACCCGAAGCAGCTTTATTTTGGCAGTCTGTAACAGGCCATAGTTTCTTGTGGAGCATCTATCAATAAAAGTATAGTGTCTACATCAAGGGAAGTAATAGTGCCACTCTATTCCGCTCTGGTCAGGCCCCACCTGGAATACTGTGTCCAGTTCTGGGCACCACAATTCAGAACATTAAGAAACTGGAGTGTGTCCAAAAGAGGGTGACCAAAATGGTGAAGGATCTGGAAACCATGCCCTATGAGGAAAGACTGAGAAAAGATGGTTAAGAGGTGATATGATAGCCTGTTTAAATATGTGAAGGGGTGTCATATTGAGGATGACGCAAGCTTGTTTTTGGCTGCACCAGACAATAGGACCCAGAACAATGGTTGCAAGCTACAGCAAAATAGATTCCACATCAACATGAAGAAGAATGTCCTGACAGTAAATACTGTTCAACCATGGAACACACTCCCTTGGAGAGTGGTTGAGTCTCCTTTCTTGGAGGTTTTTAAATGGAGGCTGGATGGCCATCTGCCGGGGATGCTTTAATTTTGAGTTCCTAAATGGCAGGGGGTTGGACTGAATGACACTTGCGGTCTCTTCCAACTCTATGATTCTTTGATTAACCTATGTAGTTTAGAATAAACTTTCAAGGACTACAGCCCACTTCTTCAGATGCACTAAAGCTTCATTACCCAAAAGCTCACAATGAAATAAACTGGTTAGTTTTTAAGGTGCCACAGACATCTTATTTTTATAACGAAACAAGCTACATGGCTATGTCTCTGAAAATTAATTCTAAATGGCATCCAGGACCTATTGTGAGATATAAGTGTTGTTGAAGTGATTTGAAACAGTGACCACAGTGCTATGCCATTTAATTTATATGTAAATGAGAAATTGCCAAGTCATATTTGACTTCATAAAAAGGAAACTTCTCTAAAAATGAAGGTATTAAAATTACAAATGTAGTTCACTTTAACCAATGGTAAAGTGAGACACATGGGGGAGGGGGGATAACTTCACGTATATTAAATGGTTGACCTGAACGTGGAATTGTGCTGACTTGCTGTTGTTGTTGTTGTTGTGTACCTTCAAGTCATTTCTGACTTATAGCAATCCTAAAATGACCTTATCATGGAGTTTTCTTGACATGATCTGTTCAGGGAGGGTTTACTATTACCTTCCTCCAGGGCTGAAAGAGTGTGACCTGCCCAAGATCATTCAGTGAGATTGCATGTTCAAGCAGGGATTCAAACCCTGGTCTCCCAGAGAGACAGTCCAACACTCAAACCACTACACCATGGCGAAAATATCGACCCAGAGCATGCCTGCTGTGAAAAAAGTCAAAGTTCAAAGATCGTTTGGAAATAAACTTAAAAGAGAAAAATAACAGAAATAGAAATAGAAAAAGCCAATGTTGTGATACTATATTTTAAAAAAAAATTGGTGGTACACCAACTGGAATACTTGTACAGTGCTGGGGCCCTTTCACACCACACACTGATAGTGCCATGAGTCCATTTTAAATACCATGGAAATATTCTACAGAATTCTGGGGTTTGTAGTTTGGTGAGTCACTGGAAGCTCTCAGACTGAGAATTGTAAATGCCTCTTCCTAAACTACAAATCCCAGGATTCCATAGGATGCTGCCGGGACAGTCAAAGTGGAATCGGATCACTATCACTGCATACCCTCCAACATAATATCAGTGTGCAGTTGGCAAGTTGGCGAAAGGAAAAAGATGAGGGTATAGGAGTTTTTCTTCAGCCACCCCTAAATTTTGGAACGACCTGCCGCAAGAGATTCGACAGCTGAATGCGCTGTCTAAATTTCAAACAGCATTGAAGACTAAGCTCTTCTGGCAAGCCTACCTAGATGATTTTTAAAACTGTAAATTTTAAATGATAGATTTTTAAGTGTAGATTGTTTTAATACACAAGTGTCCTGTTTGTTCTTTTAAACAGATATAAATATTAATTGATGTTTTGGTCTTAACTGATGTAAATCTGTTGATCTGTTATTGTTCCCCACCTCAATCCATGGTTGTTGTTATTGTTGTTGTTGTTGTTAGTGATTAATGAGGAAGGAGACACCAGCTAGGAGATACTACAGCAGTTTGCTTTTGCCTGAGAAAGACAAGATTCCATCCCTGCCTCCTCCCTGATGAATTAATTTATTGCAAACTTTTTTTCACTTTGGACTCAGTTTGCAGCAGTTGAAATTATCTGAGCACAAAGACGAAGTGGGAGGAGTAGAGAGAAGCCAGGACATTTTAAAAGCGTTGTGGAGAAAAGTGTGGTGACAGAGGATTACTTGGGACTGTTCATGCCAAATTGGGAAGGATGAAGAGTATTTCATCATATAGGGCGAAAGGGCCTCTGGTCACCACAATCCAAAATGTAGAGCTAGGAAAGGTGTTAGAAGATGAAACCAAAATAGTCAAGCAGCCAAAATACCTTTTCTATGAAGAAGACACCAGCTTCATGTAGTGGTTTGAGCACTGGACTTTGGACAAACAATCTTTGGACTTTGACTTTTTTCACAGCAGCCACACTCTGGGTTGATATTTCCACTAATCTACTCACCAGGGTTCAGTGGTTTGAGTGCTGGACTAGCACTCTGGAGACCATGGTTCAATTCCTGCTCTGTCATGTAACCCACTGAGTGAGCTTGAGTGAGTCACACTCTCTCAGCCTCAGAAAAAGGCAATTGCAAACCATCTCTTGCCAAGAAAACCCCATGATAAATTCTCCGTAGGGTTCCCATAAGTCAGAAATGACTTGAAGCTGCACAACATAAGAAGACTTTGGAGTGTTTTAGATTTTTATAAAAGGCTGGTAGTGGAGAAAGTGCTGCTACTAACCTCCATCATGTGCCACCACCTTCATAGGCAAATCTGTTGGGAATATGAGACAGTGTCTTCTCAATGGATGCTGCCAGGCTCTGAAATTTCCTTCCTAGAGATGTCAGACAGGCTCCTTCCATCATGTCCTTCCACTAGCAGGTGAATTATTATTATTATTATTATTATTATTATTATTATTATTATTATCAACAGGTATCATTGATGTACTAATGCTGCATTAATGTTTTTCCACTGTCGGCTTTGTTTATTTTAATAAGCGCTGCGGTTGTTTTATTCCATTTCAATTTTTTTTTAATTTGTTTTTTCCTCATTGCTTCAAACTGAATGGTTCACTGCCCAGCGAATGTCTAGGCATATACATACACAAACTGTTAAATAAACAACATCTGAAAGGGAAGCTGTGAAGAGAGAATTTTCAAGCTGTTCATGGCATCCAGACCTCACGCAGCCTGAAGGGCCAGGCAAATTCAGGGATGCTAAACTCTGGCCACGGTTGTTAGGTAACTAAATGGAAATTCAATGCACAGGAACAATATGCCTCACAATGCTGTATATAGAGGCAGAGCTTGGAAAGTTACTGGTTTTGGACTAAAACTCATAGAAGCTCAGCAACCATGCTGGATGGAGGAGTCTGGGAGCTGTATTCCAAACACATTTTTTCCCGCCAAGTGCTGCTATGAGAGAGCCAGCATGGTGTAGTGGTCTGAGCGTTGGATTACAACTCTGGAGACCAGGGTTCGAATCTCAGCTCCGCCTTGGAAATTCACTGGGTGACCTTAGGCATGTGACAATCTCTCGGCCTCAGAGGAAGGCAAGGGCAACCTCCCATCTGAAGAAACTTGCCAAGAAAATCTTGTGATGGATTGCCTTAGGGCCACCATAAGTTGGAAACAACTTAAAGGCATGCAACAACAACATGCTACTATGATTATTATCTTTATTATTCTTTATTATTTGTCCAGCTTTTTCCCAAAAATGGACACAAAGCGGCATATATTTTTTTTAAAAAATGCAAATTAAAAACATATAAGCATGGGAATTAATATAAAATTAAACCATCAGTCATTAAGAAATAAACAAGTGCAGTTTAAAAGATAAAAGCACTTAAAAACAGTACATATTAAAACAGCTAAGAATCCTAAAAACACATTAAAACAATAAAAACAAAACTATATACAGACCCTTAAAAACCTTCAAATGTGCTAGGCACATACAATGGGAGGAGTCCTTTATCTCATGCTTATAAGCCTCCTAGAAACACACTGGCTGCTGCTGGGAATATAACGCTGACCAGATGAACATTTATGTTGATATGGAATAGGGTTGCATGGGTGTTTCAGCCAGCCATGAACACTACTAGGAGAAGAAGCTTTTGAAATGTCCATTTTACAAACAAAAACAAATAATTTTGCCATAATTAGCCCCAAAAAACAAGCAAACCCACAAATTTTTGTTTTGTATTGTGTTGTTTCGCAGAGAGTAAATCCAAATAGCAAAGATTTTTACCTGTCTGAGTTTATCACACTGGGGCTAATTTCGGCATTAGAGAGAGATTAACACACATTTAAAGCTTCCCGCAATTAAAGAGAAAATGGTGAATAATTGTGCGAATGATTATCACACACAATTGCACAAATAAAGTGATATCAGAAATGCATTGTCGCTGAAATCCTGAAAGTAAAAAGATGTGCATTAATGCTTCTTTGTGACCACTTTAATGGTGGCCTTTGTGTGATGTCATGTGAAATTGTTTTGTGGAATTACACGATCTTGTCAAGATATTCACGGAATAATTTCCAAATATTCTTTTCAACCGTAATGGCATTTAGCTATTGATATGGGCACACTTAACTTTCACAGTTCCTTCCTGAAGTCTAAGTTGGTTCCTGCATCTTCTACTCATAGAACATAAGAAACTGACAACCAAGATATTTTGTTGCCTGAGGTGGAGAGAAGGAACGTATGACAAACAATGTGGTGGAACAGAAAAATACAATGACAAACTGAGATGATCCAGAGTGTGAGCAAGTGAACTAATCCCTCTTCTCTGCTTACACTAGGAACCACTGATGATAACAACGCAATATTAAAAAGTTGGTATATTTTCATGAGTTTGTCTAAATACTCAAAAGACCAGATCCTTTCTGATCTTGAAAGCTAATTAGGGTCAGGCCTGGTTAGTACTTGGATAGGAGACCAACATGAAATTCATGGGGTTGCCATAAGTCAACAGGTAACTTGAAAGTATACACACACACACACACACACACACACGTTTATGACACTCAAACTAGTCATGAGATAAACAGCTCACTGCAACAGATGGTGGAGGCTCCCCCTGGAATCTGCTATATATTAAACTGATCACTAGTCTGTCACTAGTTTTCAAAAGCTCATGGCGAACGAGTTTCGAAGAGAAACGACAACGCAGAAAGAACCGCAACCCGGAAACATCACCCAAGGAGACTTTCTGCTGTGGTTTCTGCAACCGGACCTATTTGTCCCTGATTGGCCTTTTTAGTCACCAACGCACTTGTACAAAGCACGGGATGCGTCCTTCCTGAATCTTCATTTGTGAAGCAAAGCCAGAGAGAGAGCCTGTTTAGGCCCATATTGTTAATGACCACAGCATTCCTGAGTTTCAAAAAGAGTTTTTTCCAACCCTACCTAACGATACCATGGATTATAACAGGGAGGTTATACATACCCTCCAACATTTCACAGATGAAAATTAGAATGAATCTGACCAAGGAGACCAATGATGGAATTGAAGTAAAATTACGAACCTATGATTCCTCTCCTTTTCGCATGATGTCATCACTTATCTGTTGCTGATCCATTGTTATACTGTTATTACTGCGCAATTTTGCACTGACAGACACCTCTGGATAATGCAAAATTGTGCAATAATAATGGTTTAGTGACAGATCAGCAATGGATCAACAACAAATGAGTGACGACATCATGCGAAAAGGAGAGGAACCATAGATTGTAATTCCATTTTAATTCCATCACTAGCATTTCATGTGGTAGTCTCCCTAGTAACATCAGAGTGTGGTCAGGATGCAAAGTTATTAATGAGGAAGAACAGACAAGCTAGGAGAAACTGTGGCAGTTTGCTTTTGCCTGAGCCCACTGGGAAAAACAAAATTCCACCCATCCTGTCATCTGCCTCCAGCTGAATGAACTGAGTGAAAACTATTTTTTTACTTTGTACTCAGTTTGCAGCGACTGAAGTAAGCCAAAGGTGAAAGGAGAAAGTGGGAGGAGGAGAGAGAAACTGGCACATTTTAAAAACAGCTGAAAAGCAGGACAGGGGATTACTTGGGACTGTCCCTGCCAAACTGGGATAGTTGGAGGGTATACCTTGAATTTACAAAGAATATTCTCTGAGGTGTGGCCCCACAATTCCAACTGTGAATTAAGTGCCATACAAGGGGAGTTTAGCAAATTGTTGGCTACAAAATATTTTTCACTCAAGCTGGAAAGTTATCTTCATTAGGGATTGGAGTTGTTATACAGGGTGTATCCACATTGCAAACTTCAGGCAGAATCCAGGGATTAGTAGTTCGGTGAGGCATAAGAGCTCTCTGACAGTCTGGGCTGAATACCTCACCAAACTAGAAAAATAGCCCAGGCGGCCCCAGAAATGTACCAAAGGTGATTCCCACTTGCCCTCGAGAATATTTGGAGGCAAAAAAAAGGAGGGGATGAAAAGAAATGAGCCATAGAGGGCCCCAGGGAGCACAAAAATTACCTTGGAACCTGTATGATGCCCACAAGCCACACTTTCCCATCCAAGTTCTACATTAGCAAACTAATCCTATCAGTTTTCACATCTACCAAGAGTAGGTGTTTTGTAAGGCTAATGGATCTTTATTATTCAAGCCCAAGAAACCTCAAAACACTGCATTACAACAAGGATTCCAAGGATGAACAGTATTCTAAGTGAGGTTTGACACTTTGATTCCAAAGCTACCTCACAATAATAAATTGCTCAATAATACACTGAGAAAATCCATTTCTCCCTCCAGAAACTGAGGGGATCAAGGAGCCAGAAGAATGCCATCAGATGACATCTGTCCCCCTCCAAATCCAAATGTCTTTGCACTTGGACCCTGTCAGCCTTAGCTGACCTGAATATAGTGTGGACTGCTAGTGTTCCACTAGTACTATGTACTATATCTGGAACCCTTTAAACAATTCAGTATCTCTCACATTCTATGTCTGCACCCACACTGCAGAGATAATCCAGTTTGACATTATCAAGCCATGGCTCAGTGCTATGGAATTCTGGGATTTGTAGTTCTGAGACATATTTGGCCTTTGTCAGAGCTCTCTGGTGCCACAACAAATTATAAATCCCAGGATTCTATAGCATGGAGCCATGGCAGTTAAAGTGGTGTCAAACTGGATTATTTCTGCAGGGCGGATGCAGCCTAAATGGAAGAAATAAAAGTTAAGAGAGAGATCACCTTACCTAGAGGAAATGAGTGAGTTCATGGCAAAAGCCATGTTTCAAACCATGGGCTTCTTAATCTGTTCCACAGACTCTTACCTGCTGTGCTGCACCAGTGAATCAATGAATGTGCAAGACTACAATAGAAAATAATAGTCAACCTCCCTGGTCTTTAACAGTCAACAAAATACACTATTGCAAAGAGTGGTCAGCAGAACTCTGAATTCAAGTTGCTCTTGCTACATTTAAATGACCCTGTTGTGTGTCCTGATCTTGGTATGGGAGGAAGCAATCCACTTATGTACTATCACTCACCAGTTGATGAAGAAGGGAAATTCTTTATTTTGAAAAACTGCCCTGAGAACCTTGTTGAAGAGTAGTACAGAAATATAACAAACATTTTCAACAGTGAGGGCAAGTGTTGATGATGATAACAATCCCACCCATGTAAATGGTACTTGCACACAGTACAAATGGGCAAGTCCCTGTGACAAGTAGCTTCCAATGTAACATCTGAAATTTGCAGGGATAAAAGCCTGTAAAAGCTTCCAGATCAAGTCTGCTTGCTCTTCTAAGGAATTTGGCAGATTATGCCCATATTGGTTCTTTCACTAATTTACAGTCAGGTGAGATTTTTGTTCCATCTCAATTTGTTTTTATCACAGTTTATCAAAATGTACAAGATTTGAATGCAAGAGAAAGCAAAACTGGCCCATTTCCCCCCTCCAGTCAAGATAGGGGTGGGAGCAATTTAATTTAGTCTCATATTTTTAAAAACTGTGGAAATGTGCAAATTTGGATTGTAGAAGAAAGCCAATTTGAGCAATCTGTCCATAGGGTTGTTATTTTGTGCCTTCAAGTCATTTCTGACTTATAGTGACCCTAAGGTGAACCAATCATGGCATTTTCTTAGCAAGATTTATTCAGAGGAGATTTGACATTGCCTTCTCCTGAGGCTGAGAGATTGTGACTTGCCCAAGCTCACCCAGTGGGTTTGATCACTGAGCTGGGTCTCCAAAGTCCAACACTCAAACCACTATGCCACACTGACTCGTTCACCAATACAGGCCTCTTTTTCCTTCAAATGGCTTTTAGGTTTCCAGGCAAGGATTATCTTGAGCAGTGGCGTCACCATGGGGATGGGTGGGTGCCGAGATATGGACCATCACTCAGTAGGGTAATACACCCCAGAGGGAGTGGGCAGGTGTCTTCCAGTGTCCTCCACAGGCATTGCCATGCGGGACTCGGATGGCTGGGAGTGGGAGAGTGGTTGCCTTCCAGGCCCATGTGGGGCCCAGAACACAGCTGCCCACCCCCCACATCTTCTGAGTCCCGCATGGCCATGGCTGCACAGGACCGCAAAGCCAAGGGGGCTGCTATGAGGGCTGAGTGCACCCTCACCTTGCTGCCACAGTGCAATTCTACAGCAGCAAGGTGGAGGGCCCCAGAAGCCTCACCACCCCACACCAGGCAACATAGCGGGTGTGGATGCCATGAATCCCAGGCCCTGAGATTTTATCACTAAAACCTAGACCAAGGAATGACTCCTTGTGATGTCACAGAGGCAGGACCTGGTGATGTCATTAAGCACGATACCTTAGGCATCCATCACAGTTGCACAGAATATGCTCTTCAAATATAAAATACCACATCTAATAACTGTGGGACATGTATGCACATTTTTAAGGACAGCACTCTTGCCCTGAGGTGGTTAAATGCGTGTACTGCAACCGCTAACTCATTCACAAAACCACAAGGTTGTGAATTCAATAACAGCCCAGGGGCTCAGGCTTGACTCAGGCTTGCATCCTTCCAAGATCGCTAAAATGAGTACCCAGCTTGTTGGGGACAATTAGCTTACACGTTGTAAACTGCTTAGGGATAGGTTACGTAGACTGATAAGCAGAATAGAAATGTACTTGCTATTACTATTGCTGAGATTCCTCTCTTTCACCCTGAGGATTGGCAAAGCAGTCTGAGGATCCTACCTGGCTTTCTCTTGGCCTTCCCCATCTTGCTGTTGCTGCTGTTGTGTGCCTCCAAGTCATTTTGACTTATAGCGATCCTAAGGTGAACCTACCATAGAGTTTTCTTGGCAAGTTTCTTCAGAGGGGGTTTGCCATTGCCATCCTCTGAGGCTGAGGCTGTATGACTTGCTCAAGGTTTCATAGGTGAGCTGGGATTCGAACACTGCTCTCCAGAGTCATACTCCAATGCTCAAATCACTACACCATACTCAGTCTCATATTGGATGGATCCAATTTAGGGGGACAGTGGTACCTAAGTATGATTACAAAAGGCCATGTGAAAACTTTCTTGTCCATCTACCCACTCCAAGAGAAGTTTTTTTAACTCTGCAAAGGTCCCTTTTACTTACTGTTTTGACTCCCAACTGTACAGGTGGTGCATCTACACCATAGAAATAATGCAGCTTGACACTGCTTTACATGCTGTATTTCCATCCTATGGAATCCTGGGATTTGTAGTTTTACAAGGTCTTTAGCCTTCTCTACCAAAGAGAGTTGGTGACTCACAAAATTACCAGTCCCAGGATTCTGTAAGACAGAGCCAGGACAGTTAAAGTAGCGTCAAACTGCATTATTTGTAGTGTAAATGCACCCTACTAGCTTATATGTGGAAGTTCAATTTTGCCATTATTAAAGTCTTTGGTCATTCCATCGTCCATGAATTTGTCTGTTCCTTTTTTATTTCTGGTAGACAACATAATTTAGGGAAATGAATTCCACATTCCAGTTAGGCATTCTCCAAAGAAAGAATGTATTAAATTGTATTGTTTTAAATATGCTGTGTGCTGCCTTGAGTTCCTGTATTGGGAGAAAGGTGGGATATAAGCAAATAAAATAATTATAAAATAATAATAATAACAACAACCCATATTTACTAGGTCTGTGGTTAGAACTCCAAAGTTCACAATTCTTCCTTCTTTCCTACAACTCCCACTAAGGAAACCCAAATCACCTCCTGAAATTTTGAATTCTCCAATCAGAAACACGGTCTTTATCGAAACTTTATATGATTGGCTTTTAAAGATGAGGACCCGAGGTGCATAAAATGTGTGCAGAGTTTCCAAAGCGGAAAGCGATGAGCTGCAGTTCACTCGGTCTCTATTTTTTAAAAAAATGTTCGTGATGTGTGTGCACAATCGGTTCTTTTGCCAAATGTCCTCTAGTACCTGAGTTATTAATAGATGCAAAGCCAAATCTAAGGCAAAATATAAAAGAGAAAGAGGCAGAGAATGAAGAGAGAGGCAGAGCCCAGGCCTCTTCCTGGCAAAAGGCAATTAATATATTATTGAAGAAGGGAAAGAAATATTTCAGAACAGCGATAGCCCAGCTGTCACGTTTCAGGAGAAACTCAATGCTAAGCCAAGCGGCGAGTTGCATTGCTTCTTCTTTGCAACCTAAGAGCATCTCCCGTCTGTTTGAATTATCGGCGCAGAGCAAGAAAGACAAGCAAAACAGCATCCACAAAGGTTTCCAGTTCCTACCTTAGTTGTAACAATACATAGGCAATCCATGCTGAAAAAAATGCTCTCCGGGAATCGGTGGAAATCCTCCAGCAAATCCGCAAGGGGAAGGATTTCACATCAAGACATAAAAGAAGAGCAAACAAAGCGACTTCAGGAGCTAGCTACAGACAGACAGAGCCAGCTGCCTGCCTTTTTCCTCTTTCCACCTTCCTAAAAGGGCCTGCATTAAATTCAAATTAAATAATGAAAAAGTCCTCCTCCACATCGCTCAAAGGCAGGCGTGATGCTCCCAGGGATGCTCACTGGAAAGCATCTTGCACAAAACTTCCAGAGGATTTCTAGAGCTGGATTGCTGCTGCATTGTGCCGCCTGCAAATCAGAAAGGATGCTATGAGCTGTCCCTTCTCATAGGAAAAGAGGCAAGTGCCGTGAGGGGCTCGCAAGCCTTGCCTTGCCTTGCTTTTGCCACAATGCTGAGCCTCTCCCTCCCTCCTTGAACCCCAAAAGGGCTTCTCTGCCAAGTCTTCCTCCCCTCCTTCACCCTCTCCATCCCTCCCCACCTCCATGATCTGCACTTTTTCAAAATGAAAGGAAGAGAGAGAGAAAAAAAGACTCCCTTCCTTTTTTGCAAATTCTGGACTAAGCCCAAAGTACACAACTCCTGGGCCCATCCATCAAAAGGATGGCCCCCGTCTTGCCAAAAAACAAGAGGAGGCTATAAGCCTCATTTATGCCACCTAGCATTTGTGCAATGCAGAATCTTTCTTTCTTTCTTTCTTTCCCTCTTTTTTTCCCTTTCACCTCAACAAAATCTCTCAGATTCACAGCCATAAAGGGAGGGGGAAAGAGATTGCAATGAAATTTATTTTTTTTAAAAAAGTTGAATAAGAAACCCATAGCATGCTTTTCTTTGAGCTGGTGCAAAATAAAGAATTCTAAAGCTGCATCCGTACTGCAGATATAATCCAGGTTGACACCGCTTTACCTGCCAGGGTTCAATACTATATATTCTGGGACCTGTAGTTTTCTGAGATATTTAGCCTTCTCTGTCAGAGAGCTTTGGTGCCACAACAAACTACAATTCTTAGGATTCTATAATAGTACTGACGCATGGCAGTTAAAGCAATGTCAATCTGGATTGTTTCTGCAGTATGAGTGCAGCCTAAGCATGCATTTCCACTGGAGTAATAATGTAGTTTGGGACCACTTTAACTGCCATGGCTCCATCATTCTACAGATGTCTGGGATTTGTAGTTTTAGGAGAAGCACCAGCACTCTTTGGCAGAAATGGTGAAAGACCTTGTCAAGCTACAAATGCCAGGACTCCATAGTCTGGTGCTACAGCACTTATAGTGATGTTCTTAGCTAGTTGATTTTAATTGTTTTTAATTTTTTATTGTAAAGTTTTTAAACAGTTTTATCTGTCAGTCACCCTGGGTCCCTTTCTGGAGGAAAGATGGCATAGAAATGAAAGAAAGAAAGAAACTGCATTATTTCTACAATGTAGTTGCACCCTAAGTCAATGAGAGCTACAAACCATCCTCCTGGTATTTCCCATGTGGTAAGGTCTCCAGGAAAAGAGACCTATGTACAATTCTGGCCTTTAAAAAGAGATGAAAAGTTGCGTGAAACACTGCCTTGAAAAGAATCCCAGACTACCATCTTATCATTTCTCATACATACATACATTTTATTTGGTCAGTGACCAGCAAGATTTCCAAAAGGGATACAAAGCACAGTTAAAAGATGCAATAGTAAACTGCAAAGTAACACATAGTAATAAATATTCACTCTCCTGTGATTTTGCTAATACCTTTGTAATACCTATCATTGCTCAGTTATGGATGACTTTGGCAAGACTTAATATTCTTTTCAAAAATAATATTTATTCCAAGCTCTGAAAACAGGTCGAGTAAGAAGCATTTGCAAGAAAATGTTGCAGTATAGGTTGCTGTAGATCACTAGTCCAGTCAGTTAGTCAGCCAGCCAGCCAAGTCTTCCTCAACAGTAGATCAATCCTTTTCTTCTCTAACTGCTGTCCCCAATCCTCACAGTGGCTTCTGTCCATCTTCCATGTTTTCGAGCTTCTATTCCACCTGCCCCCCCTCCATATAATGAGAGGTGCAACTGTAAATTGCCTCCCAAACTTGCTGATACCTCCATCGTGTGCATGGGTGGTCATATTCTAAGCACATAAGCAATAGCACTCAAATTTGACCAGTGGAATAAGTGGGGTATGATACCTAATGATCAGTTTCTTGCTGATGCTGTATGCTTTCAGGTCATTTCTGACTTATGGAGACACAAAAGTAACCCTGTTACAGGGTTTTCCTGGCAAAATTTGTTCAGACAAAGTTTGTCATGGCCTTCCCCTGAGGCTGAGAAAGTGTGACTTGTCCAAGGTCACCCAGTGGGTTTCACGGCCAAGCTGGGAATCGAACCCAGGTCTCCAGGGTCATAGCCCAACACTCTAATCACTACCAATACTGCTTTTTAAAACTATATTGGCACAGCTATTTCAGTCTTATGTAGATACAAGTAGTGGGAATTTGCATTGGCAATTGGGAGGCTACGATAAACTTATCTGATATGGCAAGGTGGAAAATCCTTCCTATGAAAGTGTTGTAAATTTCTGGCGAGATGTGGAGGTATCTATATTGGAAGCTAGGAATGTTTCTTTTTGTGCAGTATGCAAGATGTCTCATCGTGTATACTTGCATGTTTTATACCGGGTAGTGAGGAAGGAGCGAGACAGTGTGATGTAGTGGGTTGAGCATTGGGCTACAACTCTGGGAACCAGGGTTTGAATCCCTGCTCAGCCATGACAACACCCATGGTGACCTTGGGCAAGTCACACTCTCTCAGCCTCTTTCAGAGGAAGGCAAAGAGAAACCCCCTCTGGACAAATCTTGGCAAGAAAACTCCATGACTCAGAAACAACTTGAAAACACACAACAACAACAACAGTAGCAGCAGCAAAAGCAAAAGCAACAACAACAGTAAGTATGGGAGGATTCTAAAAATAGTTTTAAAACCTTGTTGATAAGGTATCAGAAAACCCTGACAATGACAATCCTAAATGAGTAAGAATTTTCATAATTTGGGACTTATTCTGCATAAAAAATGGATGTGGGTTCTTCTGCAAAGAAAATGGTATTTTCTGTGTAGAAGCAAGTTTCCTTCACAGAAAACAGCATTTTGGGTGCAGAAAATGCTGTTTTCTCAGCTAGAAACTTGTTTTCTGTACAGAAATGTTGTTTTCTGTGTAAAAAAAATGGTTTTGTGCACAAAAAATTACATGCAATTTTTATTGCACCCAAACAATGAACAGTCTTCAAAACCACTGCAACACTGCATTTCTTAATGTCTTTCCTGCAGCAAGGAGAAAAAATAGTAAAATTATTTGACCTTGCCCTCAAGAACAAAATTTATGAAGATTTACATCCCCACCAGGTTCTCAGTAATATCTAAGAAGGAAAGATTACAACACATGCAACCCCAAAAGACTTATACTAGTATAAAGCTTGCTGTACTCTGAAAAAACGCTGGCTAAAAGGACAAGTAGTGACAGCCATGAACTGCCAAATGAAAATGATGATAATCAGCGGCAGCAGGTGGCTCTCATCTCACTTCTCCAGATTTTAGTCTGAACTCTAAAGGAGTCGTCCAAGTTGCTGAACCTATTTGTGAGAAAGAGTTCAGCACCTGAGATAGCTTTTTTAATTATTACATTAAATCACAAAGCAAATTCAGTGCCACTGAAGGCACCAGCTGCTATCATATGTAATAAACATTGTTAAAATATTGCACAACATTGCTATGGGTATAATAACTTGTCAGCCTAGTAGTATAGTGGTCTCTTGTTATCTGCTGGGGTTTGGTTCCAGGAACCCCCATGGATACCAAAATCTGTGGATGCTGAAGTCCCATTAAATACTATTGGGTAGTAAAATGGTGTCCCATATACAAAATGAAAAATCAAGGTTTGCTCTTTGGAATTTATACTTTTTTTAATATTTTCAAACCATGGATGCTTGAATCCATGGATAAAAATATCCATGGACAAGGAGGGCTGATGGTAACACCAAATTCATCAGCATGCCCAAAATTACTAAGTGTCCTTCGTTTTTAAGTGCAGTGGTGGAATTCAGCTTGTTTGCACCATTTCATCTGAACAGATTGTTAAAATTTGTTGGGCTGCTGAACCATTCATTGTGGGGACAGAAAATCAAAAGTTTCACTATGCCTTCCTTCTCTAACCATACACTCATTCTCAGCTGCCCTCTTTGGCAACAGCAACAGTAAGCAAAAAGCTTTCCTGGGCAGCCCTGGCTCTGCCACAGCATCATGCACTTCTGGGGAAGGCTAAGGAATAGGAGAAAGGGTAATCATAGAATCACAGAATTATAGGATTGGAAGAGACCACAAGGGCCATCTAGTCTAACCCTCTGCCATTCAGAAATACACAATCCAAGCACTTCCAACAGATGGTCATCCAACAGGGAGGAATGTAAGGTATTAGCCTTAGGTAGATAAAATGAAATACAGATACAGGACATGTGACACTTGACTTGACAACAGTATATGCAAAAGTACTCTTGGACTCATCCCTGCAGTTGTCATCTCAAGTAGATGCGACGGCCAGGAGTGCTTGGTACCAACTTTGGTTGATACACTAACTGTGTCCCTACCTGGACCAAAAGGATCTTGAAGCAATGGTACATGCAATGGTAATCTCTCATCTTGATTTCTGTAATGCACTCTACATGGGGCTACCCTTGTACCAAGTTCAGAAGCTTCAATTGGTTCAAAATGCAGCAGTCAGATTGGTCACCGGTTCATCCAGGTTTGACCACATAACACCTGTTTTAAAATCACTTCACTGGCTGCCTATTATCTTCCGGGTGCAGTACAAGGTGTTGGTCATTACCTTTATAGCCCTACATGGCTTGGGCCCGAGTTACTTGTGGAAACACCTTTCCCTACACAATCTGCCCCACACCCTCAGAACAACTGGGAAGAATTTGTTAGAACAACAAATGTCTAGATTAACAACAACTTCCCAAAGAGCCTTCAAAGAGTTCTTGTTGTGATGATAGAGTAAGTTTTAATGTAATTATTACTGTATTATATGTTATCTATATGTTTCGTATGCATTTTATGGCTATAATCCTGCCTCAATCCACCTGGGAGAGGCGGGAAAATATAAATAATAATAATAATAATAATAATTATTATTATTATTATTATTATTAGGGATCTAGAAGTCTTAGTAGACCACAAATTGAACACGAACCAACAGTGGGATAAAGTAGCTTTAAAAGTCAATGTGATTCTAGGCTGCATCACTATGAGTACAGTTGGCCCTCCATGTCCACAAATTCTTTCTCCATGGAGTCGAGCATTCATGACTTGAAAATATTTTTAAACACATAATTTCCATAAAGCAAACCTTGATTTTGCCATTTTATATAAGGGACACCATTTTACTATACATTGTATTTAATGGGACTTGAACATCCACTGATTTTGATATCCATGGTGGGGGGGGGGTTTCCTGGAACCAAACCCCAGCATATACCAAGGACCCACTGTATAGTGTCTATATCTATATAGATAGATAGATAGATATAGACATATAGATATAGACATATATACAGATCTAGACATATAGATCTGTATAGTGTCTAGATCTACTCCGCTTTGGTCAGACTGTATCCAGTTCCAGTCACCATAGTTCAACAAGGACGTTGATAAACTGGAGCATGTCCAGAGGTGGCTTAGCAGTGGAAACCCTAGGGTTGGTGAGCCCAACTTCTGCCAAAACAAAAGGCCTGTTGGATGCTACAGAAGTGGCCCAAAATGTAGTATCTACAAATGGAATCCCAGAAGCCCCTTCCTCGATGCACTGACCACAGAAAACTCCAGACACAAAATTGTTGCAACCCATTTCCCCATCATTGAAAATGTGAAATGGAGTGTCTATGAAGTATACGGAGCATGGTCATATCTACAAGATTCAATATTCCCTTGACAGGCCTATGGATTGGGCCCCTTAGCTGTGACAGCTTGGGAAGGTGGGAAAGCCAAACATATCACATCATGTCCTGGGCATCCTTTCACATTACACAGTTTATAGCCCTGTGATTCTACCTGAACTGCTGTGGCAAAAGCCTAGGGGTCTGTTGTTGTTGTGTGCCTTCAAGTCATTTCTGACTTATGATGACACTAAGATGACCTTATCATGGGGTTTTCTTGGCACTATTTCTTCAGAAGATATTTGCCATTGCCGTCTCTTGAGGCTGAGAGCATGTGATGGCTGAGCTGGAAATTGAACCTTGGTCTCCAGAATCATGGCCCTACTCTCAACCCACTATGTCATGCTGGCTCCCCATAGAATTTGGGGATTTGCACTTTAAGGAGGGATGTTTAGCATTCTCAACTAGACCTTTCCCATGCCTGACCAAGCTACAAATCACTGGATTCTATGAGACGCAGCCATAGCAGTTAATATGGAATCATAGTGCTATAACTGTGTTATGGGGTCCTGGTCTTAGCAAACTAGTATGGCTTCAAAAATTGTGGCCCTAAAGAGTAAGATTATATCACAAAATTGATTACATCACAAAACTGAATTACACACTCGCTGTGTATGTGTGTTTATGAGAGAATTAGATAGTTGGATATGCAGAGAAATGTTAAGTAGTGGTGGAAGCTCATGCAGACAAACAGTCTGTCATGTATGGGTAGCTCATAGCCTGTGGGCTGTATGCTGACATCCAAATCTGGTTTTCTTTGCTTTTGCTGTAATTAATTTCATCCTCCCCTAAAACTGCCAAACCTATTTCTCCCCTCACTCCAAAACTCCTCCTCCTATCCTACCCACATTATCAAAGCCTCATTCTTGTTCTGACTACTCTGTGAAAACTGAGTCTATTTGTGATTTCTGAGCACATTATCATATGAGCCCTGTCTCACTATAATCGTGCTAGTTAATGAAAATGCAAACATACCGTCCAAAATCCACGAAACAGTGCTACCTTTAATTGCCTGACCAAAATGCATAAAATACATTATGCAAGCATACCAGTGTGTGAACAGCCATTATTGCACATCTCCACAATAGTGTGACTAGGGATGTTTCTGCCGTCACGCTCCCTTCCACATTTCGCCTTCACCCTTCCTCCCTGCCTCACTGCCCTATGCCTTACCCAGCATGTCTTTCAAGTTTTGTTTTTTAAAAACTTTTTAACATAATTCTGAACACATGCTAATGTGATTTAAGTTTTTTAAAAATAAAAGAAATAGACAAAAAATGAAACCAGGCTGCTTGGGAATAAATAGCAAAGGGAAAGGGGGACAGGGGGAGAAAAGGAGACTGCAACACCATGTGACTGCCAATATTGCAACTGCCATGGCAGCAACATTTTGCACATGAGGACTGATAGGACTGCTGCATGGTTCGGAGTTTATTGATGGGTTTCCCTCTTCAATGAAAAGGGACGTCGTAGCCACACTTGGGAGACATAGAAGCTACAGATCGGAGGAGACATCCTGTGACAAGTATCACCAAAGACAGAATTTGATGACTATGGTTGTGGTTTAAAAAGCCATGTATTATAATCTCCTGAGAGGAAACCCTTGGAAATCTTTGCTCTGTTATGTCACAGGGCTCTAAGATGCAAGAGGATTCTTTGGCACCCTTCAGAATCTTTGGCGCATTACAGACTGCCATTTAGTACACGCTCCATGCGTACTAGGGTTAGAAAGGGGCATGCTAGGGTTAGGAAGGGTCTTAACCGGCCCCGTCCCTAGTACGCACGGAGCGCATAGTAAATGGCAGCGCCCATCCACACGGGCGCCGCCATCTTTACGTCTCGGATGCACAGCGTCCGGACGTGATGTGGCAGAAGTGACACTGCGAGTGCGCATCTCGCACCTCATGGCGCCACTTCCGGGTGCCAAGAAGAAGTGCAATTTCGGCGCTGGCCACTGGGGCTTCTCGGCGCAACTAATAACAGCGGCGGACAGACCACCCGCTTTTGGGCGGTCTGTAGCACGCCATAGAAAGGGAATGTCTGGAGTGTTTCAAATTTTTTTCATTCTCAGCGTGAAAGAATGTCCCAGAACTCAGAGATAATCCACCAAAAAAAATTACCAACAGCTATTATCTTTCTCTCACACACACTAAATATACAGGCAACCACATACATACACATACATGCATACTTGCATTTCACGATTTATTTGCAACTCCCCCCCCCCTAATTTCTTCAAAACCTGTGCAAACAAAATTCAGGTAAAAATAGTTTTGCACAAAAAGCCAGCATGGTGCATAAAAAAGATAATTTTACACACTGCTTGCTGCACAAAAATATTGTGGAGTTTTGTACAAATGTATTTCCCCTCCCCCCCCCAAAATAAAGTACACAGAATCTCTTGTAATCTCACATAGAAGGGGGGAAATATTTGAAATTATTTGTTCTCCGACACTGGAATGAAATAAACACAGATGTGCATCCTTATTGCAGAACTGCTGATTTGGTAGCAATCCCAACACTGGCATCAAATCCAAGAACCTCTGTGAAATTTCAGCAGCAAATGGAGTGGCAGTTTTGGGTGCCACATGGGGGTTGCGGTGAATCTACTCTGGGTTTTATTCCATACTTTAAAGGCATTCTGCTAAATTATTGAAAGGCTGTAGCATTCAATGTCTAGAATAGGTGCCCAGAGCGAGTTGACTGTTTTTACTTTGCCACTGCTGTCCTGAACACAGATTCCAGAAAAAATCTGCTCACTTCAGTTTTATCACACTTGCAAGATAATCCAAGATATGTCTACTCAGATGCAAGTCCAATTTCACTGTCAACTTCACCAACCCTGCACAGGAGTACAGTCCTGTTGAATTCAGATTACAGTGCTAAAAGGTTGGCCCTGCCTTCACTTTCATTGCTTTCAGGTGAAGACTTCCTACACTTGAGGAAGGGTCTTGAAAAAGAACAATAATCTTAAATGCTGCTCAATGTATCAAGTAATTTATTCTTATCCTTCTCTCAGTAGTAAGTAATTTGCAAGCTTGTGTATTTTATGCTGTGGGAAGAAGATCAATTTTTAATAAAGCCATTCTAACCATTTTCTCTCTCGTATTTTCTCTATGCTGCCTTTTGCCTAATAACAAATAAAAACCAAGGGAAGCTTGATTAATACTTCTATTTATTTTATCCTCTTGGGGCAATACAGTTTACTATTCTCTGTATAAAGAAATATTTTACCTGTTTTCAGACAATGGCACAAAGCATTTCAACTCCTTTCCCCCCTTGCTGCTCATTTGTTTCTTCAGAATTAAAATCCTGCTTACTTCTGAGCAGGAGTGCATCAGATTGGAAACTTGCAGGACAAACTGGGGCACATCTTTCTCAAAGTAAAACCCCAAATAACCAACTCTGATAGGATCTACTTCTCTGAAAATGAGTGTGGAATTCCAACCGCAAGTATATCAGTTTGCAAGAAATATCACTGTACTATCGTACTGTATGTACTATATAACACATATACATGTTTGGTTCCACTACCACCCCCCACAAGCCCATCCACACACCTTTTTCATAGCCATGCTGTTGTGAAGTTTGCCTTTGGGAAGTCGCACATGATTCATGGTAAGTCAAGCCCTCTGCTCAGTTGTGAAACCTTCTCTCAGTTGTGAAGAATAGGAAGGGAAAGCTACATAAAGTGCTGTCCAAGAAGTGAGCAAAATCTGTATGCAGTATTCTCTTGAGAACAGGAAGAGGATATGTCTAGACATCCATACAGTACGATCCAGGCTTTCAGCATCCCAATAGATCCTTTCCTGAGAATCTCTTATTCCTGTTGAAGTATGTTTCCAATAAACTGTTCTAAGGAAGACGGGGATGTTTTAAGAGTCATCTTCTTTCTGTAAATTATTCAGGTTATAACCCCAATATTATTGCGGTCTCTCAAGAGGCAGACAGCACAGCCAACCACATACCATTACTTTGCTAAGAGTACATCTTGGCTACCAAAGACTGAAAGCAATTGTGTAAAAATCCATCCCATCTCAGACCCTTCCAGACAGCAATAAAAGGACGGGGTGGGTGGGGATGGAACCCTATCCACAGACTATTAGTGACTTATACTAAAGAATCATAAAAAAGGAAAAGGAAGGAGGGGTATGACTTCACAAAACTCTGGGTAACTTTGAAACTTCTGAAGCAACAACTATTGCTGTTTCCAAAATCTCCTTTCTATGCCTAGAATTTTGCATACACTACAAATTGCAGTACTGGAAATATCCAGTTATCTGAATATATAGCTGAGCTAAATAGCCAGGATTACCACATATGTCTCTTTCACACTGCATCATTACACCATTTTAATTGCTGCGGCTGCCTCCTGTGGATTGCTGGGATTTGTATTTTGATGAGGCTCTACAACTCTCCAGCAGAGAATTTTGAATAACTTACAAAACTAAAAAATTCCAGGATTTTGTAGGATGGATCCATCACAGTTAAATTGGGATCAGGGTGCTATAACTGTCTACTGTTCAAGAAACTGCCAATTCTTCCCAACCTTGACAGGGGAAAACTGACTAAGAACTTTCTCACCCCTCTGACAATAAAAACACAATAACCTCCAAATGGATCGAGGGAATTACTATGAAAATAAAAGAATACCAAAAAAATGATAGGTGCAATATTCAAGACTATGAACCTCAAACTGACCAATTTTAGGTGTTTCAAAAGAGACACGCAACACACAGTGTGACAAACAATAGACACATTAGAACAACAGATTCCAGAATGAGTGAATATATGGATACATAGGCCTGTTACAGACTGCCAAAATAAAGCTGCTTCGGGTCTCTTTGGAGGTATGCTGTTTAAATGATGCATGCATCCTAAGAATCCGGAAGCTGCACCAAAAGCTGCACTCCAGAGCTTAGGAATGGAGTGTGGCTTTGGTGCAACCTCTGGACTCTTAGGACCCATGCATCATTTAAATAGCATATCTCCAAAGAGACCCGAAGCAGCTTTATTTTGGCAGTCTGTAACAGGTCATAGTGTCCAAATGTGATACAATAATGATGATGAAGCATGCAGTTCAAGATCCCGGGAACGGACATCGTAATAATCTCGTTTGACTTGTTTGTATTATTACTGTATTGTATTGTGTTGTCATCTAATATCTTTTTGTGCTGCACCTAAAAGCATCCAGAGTGGGGGTTTGGGATTTAAATCAGATGGGGAGAGACCGCATGGTGTGGTTCAATGGCAAACTCCACTCCCTTCCCTATCCAGAACAGAAATAGCCACCCAAATCATTTTCAATTTCATTTATTTTCCTATATTTTATAGGATAGATAGTTTGTCCACAGTACGTTTGAAAACAATCTAGTCTTAGCAGACCACACGGTAAGCATGAGGCAACAGTGTGACTCTGCAGCAAAAAAGAAAGAAAGAAAGAAAGAAAGAAAGAAAGAAAGAAAGAAAGACCAGTGCAATTCCCTGGCCATGGTCTTCAAGACTATACTTAACTTTCAGCTCCTTCCCATTACTTACACTTGTATTATTGGAATAAGAAGGGCAGCAGAGGGGTCTTGATTCACACTCTAAAAGCCTTTCAATACACAAATGGTAGTGTACATCTGCAAAGATGCATTATGCATGTGTGCTATTATCCAGGTCCTTAATCAGTCCTGACAGAGTGAATGGTGACATTGTCAACTGACACAGAATGTGTATGAGAGGACGCCGTGGGAGGAAAAGACAGTTTGTTCTTGGACATATTGAGCCTGAGATGGCAATGAAACATCACAGAATCACTTAAAGATACAGGACTGGACAGAAGAGAAAGCAATGTTGACCAAATTCCCACCAGATCGTGTTTGGTAGCATTGGTAAAATGGCTACCATATCCCACTTGTCCTACATGACTAGACTGACACAATTTGACAAGCAGAAAACACTTGAAATGAATAGTAGAAGCAGGCATTTGTGAATGTCAGTTATTCCAAAGAGGCATGTATCTGAAATATCCAAAGAGACTTGGGCACATAAGCCAAGATAATCAATTTCCTGCAGTGAAGGACATAGGACCCCATCAACTCAATAGGGGCCACACTGATCTCTCCACCATCCAACGTTACTGAAGGCCACCAAGTTTCCATAGCAGACACGAAAAGTCGACAATTGCTGCTCTTGGTGCCAAAGGGCACTAGGGCATACACTCTAATATTTCTCACATGAAAACAAGGACACATGTGGCCAAGCAGTATCTAAGTGTGGTCTATATATAGCCAAATCAATTAGAAAGAACACACAAGCAAAAAGGAGCTGCAGCAGTTTGCTTTTGCTTGAGCTGACTGGGAAGGATAAGATTCTATCCCCTCCCCACTATTAATTAAGTACAAAGTACTCTTGCACTTTGAACTCAGTTTGCAGCAACTAAAGCAAGCTGAGGAGAAAGAGGGGAAGTGGGAGGAGGAAAGAGAAACCAGAACATTTTAAAAACAGCTGAAAAAGTGGGTTAAATGAGGATTAATCAGGACTGTCCCTGCCAAACCAAGACAATTTTGGAGGGCATGCCAGAGCAGCTTCCTATAGTGTTGAAGCACCAAGAAACATGAGAGAACTTTTTGTAACTATTTTTGGTAAAAGGGCAGCAGAACTACTGATATATTTGGTGGCGGTGATGGAGAAGAAGGACTACACATTGTCGGCCCCTACCATTAGCACACAATCTTCTATTCCTACCTTGCTTTCTTTAAATATAGTTTCCTCTCCCATCCACACTCACTGAGTATGATTTCAGTGGGATAGCTATGCTTGTGATGAAATAGTTCCCAAGGAAATTAGTGTGCCTTAACTTGGGTGAAATGTAACAATTGTCAATACATTTTGAAAGACTTTTTTTTCAAAAGTTCATCTCTTCCTTATAAGCTGGGTCAAAGCTCTTCCCCTTTTAAACATATACTTGTAATTTCTGTTCAACTCAGTAGACAGAAATTATATATCATTAGCGTGTTTAAGTCTTTCTGGGGAATGGAATAACCACCAATCAAGAAGAGGCTTGAAAATTTCATGGAGAAAACAGATCACACTTGGCTAAGCCTCCAACTTTTCAATAAGCTGTAAATGGCATTCCCTGCTCTTCCATTACCAGAAGTCATTCTCATTTTTCTAGGGGTCAGAAAAAAGAAAAATCATAGTAGGGACCATTCATACAAAAATGCTCCATTTCCATCTTGTTTGAGGGGTACACAAAAAGTGGCGAGATATTTGTATCCCTGTGATTGCATAGCACTCCTCTAATGACAGTGTTCTCGCTTCCTCCTCCCTCCTTCTCTCTCTTTTTCACACACACACACACACACACACACAATTTTCATCCAAGGAGGTGAAATTATTTCCAGATCTATGAAAATAAATTGTTTTTCACCAAATGTCAGCAGTACTTCCTTCCTGTCTTTGTTTTCTAAGGGGTTGTGAGACAGTTGCTGACATCCTGCTGGTATCGAACACACCCTTGTGATTTCCATACAAATGCAGTTGTACTTTTTGGCCATTGTGCAAATGCTGGGTTCACTTCATGGTGGTTTCAGTGAGGTTCCATAAGTGTAAACCATTTCACATGCAGTTGCACATTCTCAAATGGTACAAAACTATGTGTTGCTGACTTCAATGTGTCCCTTGAGCCACAGGGACTGTGGAGACAGCAATTTATCATTCCTCACAGCACAATGGAGCTGTAAGTAAGTACAGTCAGCCCTTATACACGGAATTTTTATACATGGATTCAAGCATCCACGGTTTGAAAATATACAAAAAAAGTATGAATTCCAAATATCAAACCTTGATTTTCCATTTTTTGCTATGTCATTATATTTAATGGGACATGAGCATACATGGATTTTGTTATCCATGGGGGATCTTGGAACCAAAGCCCAGCGTATAACAAGGGTCCACTGTACCATGACACATGTGCAACCAGTCGTACTACATTCAGAAGAAGGATAAGAGTAGTGCAACCAGCGCTATGTGGCTGGAATCCAGATAGTGACTTAAATCTGTGTATATGCAGCTTCCATATGTATATGTCCCTTTCAGGACAGGGTATAGAGGGGTATTCACAGATGAAGAAACTGGAAGAACTGAAGGCTTATCACACCAAAGAGGGACTTTCCAAGCAGTGGAGTCGCGCAAAGGAAGAGAGGATTGATGGGGAAAGTGATATATTTCTGTTTCCTTTCATAATGCCATGAGGCTGGTGTGTCAATGTCCTTAGAAACATTTTCCTTAGAAACACTGAAGTCATCATATGTAGCCAATCGCATTAAGAACAAAAGATGAGTTAACAATGTTCTCCCTCTGAGTAGCATCATTTGGCCTTAGTAACCTAGTGCAGACAAATCCAATTGGGAACATGATAAACTCACTTGTTTCCAACAAGTACATCATTTCAAACAAATGGTGCCAAAGCAGTGGCCAATGAGGTAATGTGAAAAATAACAAATTACCCCTCAGAAAACTCCAAATTAAAGAACAGGACCAGGATCTTGGGAAATCCTTTCATTTTGCACTCATATTTCCAAAACCAAAATCCTCTCATTTTTCACTCCCATTTAAATGGGGAGAAAATTTTGTGTATTACTATTTCAAATTGTTTCCAGCTGAGATTTAAGCTATTTAAAGCAAATTAAAGTTCTATTTCAAACTAATGCAGTAATTAGAAAATTGGTGTTATGTGGCAACTTCTTTACATAAATTACCGCAAGAAAGCCCCAGAAATAGCATCCAGATTTTTTTTCCCTTAAGGAATTCTATGCAGCGGATATAAAAACATGTGAATATTACACAGATCAGGACTTCCAGGTATAAGGGTTGTCTGGATGCACATGAAAGTCATTAACCGAGATGTACATCTTCATGTTCTTTGCCCTCACCAGCCAGAACAAATAATTCCTACAGCATTCTCTCAAACGGATAAAAGCACAAAGCTTTGTGTGCAGTTTCCAATTGCTATTTATGCTACATGGGGGTGGTTTCTATACAGCAACAGCATTTCTGAGCAGAAAATATGATTTTTGCACAGAGATGTGTGTGGCTTTTCCTGTGCCCAACACTTTTTGTGCAGAAGTACAATTTCGGTACACTTTTGATACGAGTTTTCTGCACAGAAATAAATGTGTGATTTTTCAGTGCAAAAAACATTCTTTCTGTGCAGAAGTACATTGGATCTTTCTGTACACAAAATACAATTTCTGTCCAGAAATGTATGGTTTTGTTCTGTGCAAAAACATGTTTTTCTGTGCAGAAATACAATTTTGTCACCAAAATTTGTCACGTGTTTTTTCTGTGCAGCAAAAAAAATATGTTCAGAAGTACATTTTTTGTGCAAAAATCCATTTTCTTTTCAGAAATACACATGGCTTTTCTTTGCAAAAATACATTATCTGTGCAGAAATATATATAGTTTTTCAGGGCAGAAAACATGTTTTCTGTGCCAATGTACACTTTCTATGAGTAAAAAATGTAGTGTTTCTGTACAGAAAGTCCATTTTATACAGAAAAAACATGTCTATTTCTGTGCAAACAATAATTCCTGATAGGCAAGGAGCATCACAGTTGCCTGTATTCATCCCAATGGGGTTTGCTGAGTATCAAGAAACCATTTTTTTTAGCCAAGAAACAAATAGTAAATGAATACTCTTTCCATTCCTAGTTTGATCTAGTAAGGCCCAATAGGCAGACGAAAGTTTAAAGAAGGATCTTTTCATCAGTGACCTCACCTCCTTTTCCAGGGCCCTGTCTGCATGGGCCAAATAAAATATCCTCCCTCCCTGTCTTCATGGTGGGGAGCACAGACGATGCACAGCCCAAACCCTAGTTCTGGTGAAAACAGTCCAGACAATGTCCAGCCATTTCAGTACCAAACCTGAGATATAACGGCCTACCCTTAAAACAGGGTAAAATAACTCACTTTTTGCTCAGGATCTTCCCAGAAGATCTGGAGTCCTCCATTGCAATGATAGGTGAATATTTACAATGCACCCCACTGTGCCACCTGGTGCTGCCTTGGCAAGTTGCTCACTCTGAGGTCAGAATGAGGTGCCCAATCATGTCATTGATGCTGGGTGCCTCGTTCAAAGTGAGTGACTCACTGATCCATCAGTGGCACAGTGGAACCCACATGAAAACACCCACCTGGCAATACATCAGGTGTGCCCAATAATGGAGGGAATGTCACAGCAGCTCTGGGGCCAGAATATTCTAGTTTGGAAGCCTGGGCCAAAACTAGCAAAATGAATTTCAACATGGAGGAAAGTAAGTTATTACACTTAAGCAGAAAAATTGAAGTGCACATATATAGGATGGGAGACATCTGGTTTGACAACAGTACGTGCAAAAGGGATCTAGGAGTCCTAGTAGACCACAAGTTAACATGAGTCAACAGTGTGATTGCAGCTAAAAATGCCAATGGGATTCTAGGCTGCATCAATAGAAGTATTGTGTCTAGACTGAGGGAAGTAATAGTCCCACTCTATTCTGCTTTGGTCGGGCCGCACCTGGAATACTGTATCCCATTCTGGGCATCACAATTCAACAAGGATATTGACAAGCTAGAGTGTGTCCAGAGGAATGCAACCAGAATGGTGAAAGGGTCTGGAAACCTTGCCCTATGAGGAGCAACTTAAGCAGCTGGGTATATTTAACCTAGAGAAGAGAAATATGATAGCCACGTTTTAATATTTGAAGGGATGTCCTGTTGAGCACTTGTTTTCTGCAGCTCCAGAGATAAAGACATGGATCAATGGATTCAAACTACAAGAAAAAATATTCCACCTAAACGTTAGGAAGAACCTCCTGATGGTAAGAGCTGTTTGACAGTGGAATATGCTGCCTCAGAGCGTTATGCCGTCTCCTTCTGTGGAAGTTTTTAAACAGGCTGGATGACCATATATTGGAAGTGCTTTGATTGTGTATTTCTGAATGGCAAGGGATTGGACTGGATGGCCCTTGTGGTCTCTTCCAACTGATTCTCTGATTCTCTTTTTCCAGTGCCTCAGAAGCAAGGAAAAGCTATGTTCATTTAGAAAGTCCAAGCTTTCTTCTTAACATAAAATAATTTGTGAAGGAGAGGATGTGGATGCTTGCTTACATGCTAAGTTAGTTTTCCTGGAAGAAAAACTGGACTGGTTTTTGCTGGGAATGTTTTTTGGTGTCTTTATGAATTTAGTTTAGCTAAGTGTTATTGTTTTCAAAGTGTGGGGCAGCTCTGTAAGGAAGCAGTAATAGAAAACATTGACTTTAACCTTTGAAGAAAAGGGTAAAAAGGATTTGAATTAAGTATTTAAATTCAGCAGTTGACATTCAAAAACTGTGGAAGTGAAAAAATAATAATAAACAACCACCAGAAAATAAACTGTAGTTTCTTCAGCTACAACTGCATCCAACTCAATTTAAAAAAAAAATCACAGCATGTCAAGAGATCAAAACAAAGCCATGGCAATAAAAAAATAAAGCCATAATAAAGCAAACCTGCCGTCTTGCTCAGAGGTCTTTCAGTTAAGTACACTTGTCCCCCGGGTTACGAAATTAATTCGTTCCGGCGCCATTTTCGTAACCCGGAAGTTTTTCGTTAGCCGAATCCCCATAGGCGCTAATGGGGAAAAGCCGCGGCTCCGCCGCGGCTCCATTTTAAAAAGCACCAGCGTTTTTTCGTAACCCGGGTAAACCTTCGTAACCCGGAAATAATTAATTAATATTTTTTTTTCGTAACCCGGAAATTTCGTATCGCGGCGCGTTCGTATCCCGGGGTACCAGTGTATATTTATTGAAGAGGAATAAGAACAAAATCATTATTAACTAAACACAAACATTGGGAATAGTTAGAATAAGTAGATCTATCAGCCAATTGAGGAAATCTTAGTCAATGTAATTGTATTTAATCAATTAGATGATTAATATGCACATAAATTTTAACATAATTGCACCAACCCTTCTGCAGGAAAAGGTTTGCTTACAGATTATGCATGCATATATCACAGAAGTTTCAACAACCTTCCTTATATGAACTCCCAATGGCTATTGCTATACTTACATTAGCAATAATGGAATATTTACTGCTTATAAGGCGCCCCGATGGCACAGTGGTTAAATACCAGGACCGCAGCCAGTATTGCAGCCATACGGTTGTGAGTTCGATCCCAGGGCTCCAAGGTTCACTCAGCCTTGCATCCTACTGTAAGTCAGTAAAATGAGTACCCTTCTTGTTGGGGGCAATTAGCTTACACATTGTAAACCACATAGAAATTACTTACTTCAGTATGAAGTGGTATCGAAATGTAAATGCTATTACTATTGCTATTGCTGAGAAGATTAGGAAGCCCTCAGAAATGGACCATTAGTCAATAAAGATGTTTCAACAAGGGAATTATAAGCTCACTGCAACAGGCACTGGTCAACAATTTGTTGTTGTGACTGCATGTTTTCATTTCTGACTTAAGGAGGCCCTAAGTAAACCTAAAGGGACGTGGTGGCTCAGTGGTTAAGACACTGACTCTGGCGATTGCAAAATCAGCAGGTCGGCAGTTTGAGGCCCAAATGCCACATGATGGAGTGAGCTCTCATTACTAGTCCCAGCTTCTGACAACCTAGCAATTCAAAAGCCTGTAAAAGTGCAAGTAAATAAATACATGCAACTTCGGTGGGAAGGTAACAGCGTTCTATGCATGCTGGCCACATGATCACAGAGTTCTCTTTGACAACGCTAGCTCTTCAGCTTAGTAACAGAGATGAGCACTGCCCCCTATAGTCCGTCACGACTAGGCAATCTTGTCAAGGGAAAGCCTTTATCTTTATTTAGTTAAGGTAAGGGGATGAATTTTTAGTTGTATATTTGTTAATGTCATTGTTTATGTCATTGTTTATGCATTTTTGTAAACTGCTTTGATCTGTTGGAAAAGTGGTATATAAATAAAATTTATTATTATTATTATTATTATCATCATCATCATCATCATCATCTTTAAAGCAAACCTATAGTTGGTTTTAGTGGGCCAAGATTTGTTTAGAATGCATTTGACATGATCTTCCTCCAAGGCTGAGAGAGTGTACCTTGTCCAAGATCACACACTGGATTTCCATGGCTGAGCAGGGATTTGAACCTTTGTCTCCAGAGTCCTAGTCTGACACCCAAACCACTATGCCATATAGCAATTTAGCCACCACATTTTTGTTCTTGTTATGTGAAGTCAATTCAACTTTGAGCAAATGGCCCAGGTACTAACCCATTTGCTCAGCCCATGCTTTCTCAGCCCAGATAATAACTGGGGTCAGTTCCTGGGCCAGTGAGGGGATGGATGGGTGCTTATACACCTGTCCCAAGGCTGGGCCGGATCTGCTACCAGGGCATGCTCCTTACCTTCCCCCTGCATCTCTGCTATTGAGCAGACTCCCTTAACCCATCTGACCAGAAAATGGGCATCTGGCCATGTGAGTACAGCCAGGTACCCCATGATGTGGCAACGGGGGTCTACTTACTAGCAGAGATTGCCACAGAGTTTCCACATCCCGTCTGCAAGATCTGGCCCAATCCTGGCCCCAGGGGTTTGGCCTGCATTGTCCAAACAGGCCAGGGGAAACATGGATCTTTTGGCCCATGAAGACAGCCCTTACAACTTATGACAACCCTAGGAATGAGAGACCTCTGATGGCTTCCTTGATCAAGTCAATCCACCTGTAGTCTGGCCTCCCTCTTTTCCTAATGCTTCCACTTTCCGAGCATTATCATCTTTTTCAATGAGTCACGCTATCTCATGATACATCCAAAGTAAGACTGTTTCAGTTTAGTCATCTCCACTTCTAGTGGCCCACAGCATTTTGGACCTACTGTTTCACAACGACTCACAAACAGCTGCTTAGAGTGCATTTCAAGAAGCTAGAATCATTCTGAGATTCTGTCTCTATTCTTTCTTTCTTTTTCATTCGTCTGTTACTTCTTTTTATTTCGCAGATCTTTCAGTATTGTCTATTCAAAATAATGAGCTTTAATCATCATCACCTGCCCAACACATTAGAAACATTTTTCAACAAATTCAAAGATCTTAATCAATTGCCTCAACAGATTAATTGGCCAGGCCTTGCAGTTCTAAATACACAGTTAAAATATTTATTTCAAGTGAATTAAATATTTAAAGCAATTAAAGGTAAAGTCATATTTCAATGGATTTAAAGTCAAAACAAATATGAAATTACACTTGATCACAATATATCCCCATTTTCAAGAGCTTTCTTTGATGCATTATTTTTCTTTTTCACTTCCTTTAAGAGGAACACAAATATAAGGAGGGTACATCGACACCCCTTTTGCCCCCCAAGGAGGGCAGCTTCGGCAATGGCAAAAATTCCATGGTCTCTTCCAACTCTCTGATTCTATGATTTTATGATTCTATGAAATGGATCCAAGAGCAGATTGAGCCTGCACTCTTTCGAGATGACTAAGTTGATATTGTTGTACATGGAGCATATAATGAATAGACATGACTTGGTAGGAAAAACAATGGAGATTATTGTCCTTTTCCCATCCTTATGGTGCAATTGTGAAAAGATTTTCATATGACGTCATGCTTATCCTGTCAGTGTCCCATCAATGAAATGCAATTGATCACAATCACATGAGAGACTTTCAAATAATGTTGTGCTTAACCTTTCAGTGTCCCATCTTTGAAGTGGAGTTGTCCTGTCATTTTGTATTAATGGGAGTTTGCGTTAATACAAAATGACATGACAATTCCACTTCAGTGGCAAGATAATGACAAGTTAAGGGCAGCATGTATGAAATGCTTTCGTGTTGTCGCGATAAGGCTGGGATAAGGATGGGAAAGCGTTCTGCTTCACTCTCGTCTCCATCCTGTCTTTATCTGATAATCCCCTGTGATGCTTGGCAAGGTAGAATGCAGTAGGGGGAAAAGGAAGACTACATTCCAGATGAACAGACTGAATCAAGGAAGCCATGGCTCTGAGTCTGCAAGACTTCAACAGGGCTGTCAATGATGGGGTGTCTTAGATGTCTCCCATTCATAAAGTTGCCATAAGTTAAAGTCAACTTGGTGGCAATTATCATCAACAACAACAACAGACATCTGACTTGCTCCTGATTTGTTTGTTGGTCCCAGCTTCTTCCTCAGTCCTGACTCTTGACTTGTCTCTTGACTCCTGGTTTGTGGTTTCTGGTTAACTTTAGACTAATACCCATGGTCCAGTAACATTGATTCCCAGCCCATAAAGAAGTTTTTAGCACCTCACATCATAGATGAGGCCTTCTATGATTTGTTGGATTCCAACAATATCATCAGTGGAAGGATTTCTAGCATTTGCACTGCATACACACACACACACACACACACACACACACACCATGCAGAATTTGCACACACACACCCAGCTTCTATTTTCTGCAAATAGAAGTCTGGGAGCAGCCGGGGAAGGGGGTACAATTTCGCTAGGACAATGGTTCAGTGTTGGGGAAGGTGTGACCCTCCCTAGAAACATAAAATCATAGATTCACAAACTTTGAAAGGATCACAAGAACCACCCAGTCCAACCCTCTGGCATGGAGGAAAACACAGCAAAAGCATTCCTGATAGTTACTCATCCAGATTGTATTTTTAAAAATCCAAAGAAGGAGAGTCCACTATGCTCTGAGGCAGTATATTTCACTGTCAAACAGCTTTTACAGTCAAGTTTTTCCTAGAATTTAGCTGGAATTTCTCTCTCTCTCTCTCTCTCTCTCTCTCTCTCTCTTTATTTATTTATTTATTTGTCATTAGGATCTTGTTCTAGGAGTTTATCACATACGAATTTTCGGCCCAATCCGGGTACAGGATGGTATCAGGCCAGAACAGGGGAGAACCAGGTTTTATCACACACTAAATTGCTGCTGCCCAACCATCACCCAGCCACACTTCCCATACTACCAAAATCAGCTGGCAGAGTACAGCTTGGGGACGGGTTATGGTCAGGCGGCAGCTCAACAGCAATTTTGTGTGCAATAAAGCCCATTTTCCCCCATTCCAGTCTCATCCCATCCCATGCCCAGATTGGGCTGAAAAGTGAATGCAATAAACTCCCTAGTTTCTGGAGCCTCAGAAAACAGATTGCTTATTTGTCTATATAGCATCATTTCACCTCTCAGTCTTCTCCATGCTAACCGTACCCAGATCCCTAAATTTTTCTTATAGTGCTTGGTTCCCAGACCTTTCACCATTTTGGTTGCCCTCTTCTGGACATGATCCAGATTGTAAATAATAATAATAATAATAATAATAATAATAATAATAAAATTTATTTATATACCGCCCTTCTTAGAATCAGGGCGGTGTACAACAAAAGGCATACAACAATATAATAATACAAACATAATTTAAAAGTACAGTACAATAAAAACAAGAAAATTCGTGCCAGCTTGACAATGCTGACGGACAATCTCCTTCTTTAACCCAAAATTGGATGCAGTATTCCAGATGAGGTCTGAGCAAAGCTAAATAGCATGGAACTACTACTTCCTTCAATTTCCAGACGAAGTTGGGCTGAAATTCCTATCATTCCTCAGTACACGATATGAACCCAGTGGTGTCTGGAAAGCAAGTGGTATCGCCAGAAATAAGCCAGTTTGATACTGTCATGCCTCCATGCTATAAAATTCTGGGAATTGTAGTTTCTTGTAGCACCAGAGCAATCTGACAAAGAAGGCCAAAGATGATGATGATGATGATGGTGGTGGTGGTGGTGGTGGTAGTGGTGATTTTCTTATATTCTGTCTTTCTCCCAATAGAGGGACTCAAGGCAAGTATCTCTCAAAATTACAATTCCCAGAATTCCATAGCATTCAGCCATGGTAGTTAAAGTGGTGTCCAAGAGGATCATATGTGCAGTGCAGATGCATCCTGAAGGAATCATCTGGACTCCTTTATGTTGAATCAGAACTTAAGATAAGTCCTCCACATTTTGCACTGACATCCAGAGTGAATTTACAGCCAACTGCTACTGTAATAATAATAATAATAATAATAATAATAATAATAATAATAATAGGATTTATTTATATGCCGCCCTATTACTGGGAATCCAGGCAGCTTACAACAGAGGGGATAATAGAAGGTTCCCTGCCCTCAGGCTTACAATCTAAAAGACACTTCTCAAAGGAGAAAGAAATGGTGAGGGGGGGAGGGGATTAGGTCCAGCATTCTTCTCTCCCTCTGAGGCCTGGACCAAGGCAGATGGACTGGAGGGAGGGCTCTTCTTCTTCAGGCTAGACCTGATGGAGCTGGGCCAGCCTATTCTCTCCCTCACAGGCCAAAAGATGACAGTTAAGGAGGGAGGAGCCTGTTTCTTCAGGCTAGCCCTGATGGAGCTGGGCCTGCCCAGTCACTCCCTCTCAGGCCAAAAGATGACAGTTAAGGAGGGAGGAGCCTCTTTCTTCAGGCTAGTCCTGATGGAGCTGGGCCAGCCTATTCTCTCCCTCACAGGCCAAAAGATGACAGTTAAGGAGGGAGGAGCCTCTTTCTTCAGGCTAGCCCTGATGAAACTGGGTCAGTCTATTCTCTCCCTCACAGGCCGAAGGATGACAGTTATGGAGGGAGCCCAATATTGTCACCCCTTCTAATACATGGATTTTTTTATACATGGATTCAAGCATCCACAGTTTGAAAATGTTCCAAAAAAAGTATACATTTCAAATATCAAACCTTTTTTTATAAGGGACACCATTTTGCTATGTCATTATATTTAATGGGGCTTGATCATCCACAGATTTTGTTACACATGGGGGATCTTGGAACCAAACTCCAGCGTATAACAAGGGTCCACTGTACTATATCAGCAGCCGGCCTTTCTCTGTCCTTGGTTTGGAGCAGACTTGCATAGCATACAGCCTGGGGGGGCGCATGCAACCCACCAAAAGATTTTGGACAGCCTGCGAGGATGTGGAACAACATCAAGGCTCCTCCAGCGCTCAGCCTTCTTCCAAAGTGAAGAGTAGCCCGATGAGGAGGAAGGTTGAACGCTCACCCCTGAAGGCTCCTCCACCATTGGGCTTTCTCCCAAAGAGAAGGCCAGGGGGTGGAGAAGGAAGAGGGGGCAAATGCTCACCCCGAACGCTTTGCCATCACTGGTCTTTTCTCCAAGGACAAGGCTAGGCAGCGGAGGAGGAAGGGGGCGAACACTTGCCCGGCTAGGCTCCTCCACCTCTCAATTTTCTCCCGAGGAGAGGAGGAGAAGAATAGAATTACTATTACTAATATGAATAATTAATTAATTAATTAATTATAATCTATATGTGGCCCAAAGAAGTTTTTCTTATTTTAATTTTGGCCCCTACCTACTGCCAAGTTGTGCAGATATAGTTTGGAAGAACAGGTCTTACCACTCTGGCAGCTTTTAGAAAAATATTTCAGGAGCTGTACAGGCCGCCCCTCCTAACACCAGGTCAGGGCCGCAGCAACTGCATATCATGACCCTGATCTCGCCTTTCCATGGGACAAAAAGGTGCTGTAAAAAGTGGCTCCTTTCTGTGCCATGGAAAGGGAACCACAGCACCAGTGCTGCAACTTTTCAGTGTTTCTTTGGTGCTGCATCATCTAGATGCAGTGCCAGAGGAGCACCATAATGCAGTCCACCATGTGGTGTGATGCATGGTGTCATGCAGGCCTGGGGGCAGTTTCGGAGCATGCATCGTGTGAATGCCATGCCCCAACTCTGCCGCCAAGCCAACCAAAGATGCCGTTCTGTAACCCTCTCAGTTGCCCAACACTCATTCCATTCCACCAGTCAACACTGTAAGGTGTCTTTCCTAAACTAAGGCTTTATAGATACAGATTGCATACTAATGGGAGAAGCTAACTGCTGTCAGAATGACTTGAACTGGTGCACACATTCCTCACTTCCTTGCTCCTACATATATTACAAATCAAATTGCAGTTTGAAGGGTTTTCTGCTTCCCAAATAACCCAGTTTGATTGGGTGCTTCTTTTATAGATCTCATGTTATCCTTCACAGCTCCAGCCTTATGTCTTACATAATGATTATGACCCATAATGATACAGCTGTTTTTCTTTCATTACCTACGTGATCTCTTCGTACAAAGGAAACCGGAGGCAACTGAATTATGTATGCAGCACCAGTGTATATAGCAGAAGGGAAAGATGAAGCTGCAAAGCAATAAAAAGTACACGGTGCTTATAAGGCAGCACTTCTTTCCAAAGCGGCTCTGGGCTCTGAAGCAAACACTACGCTCTCCAGATTTCATTTTGATTTCCATCACTTTCCCAGTAGGAGGAAGCTCACTGTATTGTTTCAAAAGTGCCACGTGTACATTTTAAGGAGCTAACCAACCCTGTAAAGCGAGGAGCTGTTTTCCTTAAAAGTGCATCATTAACACAGGAACAATATCACTTTAAAAAAATATGACACATAGCTCTCACAGTAAGTGAGACAAAGGAGGAGATTTGCAAAAGCCAACTTAGTTTCTGCCCTTCCTTGGAAAGCTAAGAGCTGAGAAATTAGGTCCTTTCCATCTGCTTCTGCAGCAATACGACACTCCTTCCATTCCCTTGAACAGAGCAGTCACAGTGTTGTCCCCATAACAGCAACCATAAAGCTGCCTGCACCAAATCACATAGCTGAGAAGTAACTTGCTTTTCTTATTATTTACTGTTGTAACTAGCTACTTTTTACAGTAATGAGCTGGGTGTTACTCTTTTTTTGTTTCCATCTGCCATGGTTGTAATTCATTACTTTTTAGTGAAGGAGGAATGGGTTATTTATTGTTTTCTTCATTAGTTCATCAGCTCTTTTCTTTTTACATTTTTTTATTATTTTTGTATAGTCAGTCATCTCATCCATTTTATATAATTACAATGTAATTTCAATACATCCTTACAACCACACAGAACAAACATGAGAACTGATTAGTAAGCCTATAGTCATCTTAGTTCCAAATTACATTTCTCTGTAATATCATCTCTAATAATTTTTATCCCTTCCTTCCTGCTTTTGTTATTATTAAACATACTCTTCTACAATTCTTCATTATATTCCTTATTTAAACCTCTATATATATACAGAATATACTGTAACTCAAATTATACCTCTTATTAAATTTTCCATTATTTGTTGATAATTCTACAACAATTCTTCAACAATTGGATAAACTAAACTTCTTATAACTATATTTTAGGCACTTATAATCGATTTAAGATTATCTTAATTCTAAACACATAGAAATCTTGAAGAGAGTAAAAAAAATAAAATTGAGGGTAATAAAAATAAAGTACTTTTTCTCAGAATTTCCAAGGTACAATATCTGAGTTGGTTACTTGGAGTAACCAGAGAGCATTTGCTTAGTTATTTTTAATAGTGTAAGAGTACCATTTTTGGTGAGTTATTAGTAATGTATCGTAGAATCATAGAGATCAAAGAGTCCGCAAGGGCCATCCAGTCCAACCCCCTTCTGCCATGCAAGAACTCTCAATCAATGCATACTGGACAGATGGCCATCTAGCCTCTGTTTAAAAACCTTTAAGGAAGGAGACACCACTACACTCTGAAGGAGTGTGTTCCACTCTCGAACAGCCCTTACTATCAGGAAGTTCCTCCTAATGTCGAGGTGGAATCTCTTTTCCTGTAGCTTGCATCCATTGCTCTGAGTCCTGTTCTCTGGAGCAGCAGAAAACAAGTTTGCTCCCTCCTCAATATGACATCCCTTCAAATACTGTATTTAAACAGGGCTATTATATCACCTCCCTTCTCTTCTCGAGACTAAACAGCCCCAGTTCCCTGAGTCATTCCTCATAGGGCATGGTTTCTAGACCCTTCGCCATTTTAGTCACCCTCCTTTGGACACGCTCCAGTTTCTCAATGTCCTTTTTGAATTGTGGTGCCCAGAACTGGACACAATATTCCAGGTGGGGCCTGACCAAAGCAGAATACAGTGGCACTATTACTTCTCTTGATCTAGACATTATACTTTTATTGATGCAACCTAAAATTGCATTGGTCTTTTTAGCTGTTGCATCACACTGTTGACTCATGTTCAACTTGTGGTCTACTTGGACTTCCAGATCTCTTTCACAAATAGTCTCATTCAGCCAGGTGTCCCCCATCCTATATATGTGTATTTCATTTTTCCACCCTAAGTGCAGTACCTTACATTTCTTCGTATTGAATTTCATTTTAATAGCTTTGGCCCAGGTTTCTAGTCTGTTCAAATCATTTTGAATTTTGATCCTGTCCTCTGGAGTATTAGCTACTCCTCCTAGTTTGGTGTCATCTGCAAATCTGATAAGTATGCCCCCAATTCTGTCATCCAAGTCATTGATAAAGATGTTGAATAGCACTGGGCCCAGGACAGAGCCCTGTGGGACCCCACTGGATACTTCAGGATGAAAAGGAGCCACTGCTGAGCACCCTTTGGGTTCGGCCAGTCAACCAGTTACAAATTCACGTAACAGTTGCCTTGTCTCACCCACATTTTACAAGTTTCTTTGCAAGAATGTCATGGGTAACTTTGTCAAAGGCAATGAGTAATTCACAAAGTTATCTTTCTGGACTGCATTAAGAGTAACAAATAATGATTAATTGGGTGAACAGAATAATTAATAAAGTATCTAGGTGCTTTTAAAACGTCATTTGGAAAAATGTAAGTAATATACACATAGTTAATTTCATAAAGAAATCTGGAGTCCCCCCCCCCTAAATAATGAACAATTGCAAATATGACTCTGAGCTAAACTAGACTTTATCTTGGCAAACATATTCTCCAAAATTCACCGTTTGCCAAGATAAAGAAGGCAGAAGCTGAAATCCTGTTGATGACACACGTTTGTTTAAGTTCCCTTGCTGACACAGTTATACTTTTTTAGTCACTGTGATACAAACATATTCAACTTGTGGCTGCATTAGTGTAGTTTCACAAATGTAAGTGCAGCTTCACAAACGTATCATTTCCACATGCAATTGTGTAGTCTTGCACAATGCATTAACTCTTTCTTGGTATGAAGTAAAGGCTTTCATGGCCAGACTCCATAGTTTTTTTGTGGGGTTTTGGGGGTATTTGGTTCTGAAGATGCCAGCCACAGATGCTGGGGAAATGTCAGGAATAAACTCTTGCAGAACATGGCCATGTAGCCTGAAAAACCCACAAAAAACTATTTGTCAGTGATTTCAATATACTACTCTCTGCACCGCTATGTCAGAAACAGTCGTTGGGCATTCTGACTCCTTAATGGGACAAGAAGCAAGCACACTGTCAGATATGCAACTGATTCCATAAGTGAGATTCTATATCCAAGATCTTTAGATAGAGGGCAGGATATAAATGTTAAATAAATACAAGCTGGTATTCTGGAGAAAGGTGATATAGCACAATGATTATGTAACTCCAGAAGTGTAGATTTACACTGCACATATACAATGAAGGAACTGGGTCATAAATGAATAAAATGCAGCTAGCTCTTCACCCCTTCAGACTCTGTGGACCACATTGTTTCTGACCAAAAAAAAAAGGATGAATTGGGTCACCTTGAAGCCTCCGGCATGATGGTTCACCTTTTAAATAAGTTGCAATCAAAAACAGGAGTGAACCTCCAAATCACCTCCAGGTTCAGTTTGTTTGGATTTGGGGACACTTTGAGCAGCTCATGAAGCCACAGCAGGTCACATGGGCAAAATGGGCATTGGTAGGAGAGACAAGTGATGAATGCATAGAATCACAGAAGTCGATGGCCCTTCATGGGCCATGGAGTCAGTGCTCTTCTCGGTGCAGGATCTCCAGCTAAAGCATTCCCAGGAGGAAGCTGTCCAGTGTCCAAACTCTGTTCCTCCCATTGTTGTTGGTGTGTGCCTCCAAGTTATTTTGGACTTACGGTGAACCTATCACAGGGTTTTCTTGACATGTTTCTTCGGTGGGGGTGTGCCATTGCCTTCTTCTGGGGCTGAGAGAATGTGACTTGCCCAAGGTCACCCAGTGGGTTTTTCTGGTCGGGCAGGGATTTCAACACTGGTCTCCAGAGTCATACCCACAAATTAAGTTATTTAAAGCCCTCTCCCACCCATTTTCTCCAAGTTTGATGAGCATCCAATTTCAGATCCCTGTTTGGGACATAAGTAGTTGTAAATGGGTGGAAGGAGAACATTTCAGGGAAGTCTCACAATAGAAGTGCTACAGTCATGCACACAAACACACACACACACACACACACGGTCTGGGGCAGGAACTTTTAAGGCAGCAGTGGGCAAACTGTGGCCCATGGGCCACATGCAACTCCTGAACCCCATTTTGTGGTCCTTGACATCCCCCCTAGTCCCTATAATACCTCCAAATCTATACAAACATGGGGAAATACACCCACCTCATACCCACAGGTTCCCCATAACCTTCTGGTATCACCAATATCTACAATCCTCTAGAAAGCCCTGTTGGTGCAGGGGTTAAATGCCAGTACCGCAGCCACAAGGTTGTGAGTTTGATCCCAGAGCTCCACAGTTGACTCAGCCTTCCATCCTTTCATAGGTCGGAAATGGGGGCAATTGGCTTACAAACTGTAAACCACTTAGAGAGTGCTGAGTTCACTATGAAGTGGTATAGATATGTAAATGCTAAATGATAATGCTACAATCTCTCTCAAAATAGCACCTGTCACCATTTTGAGAAGGCTGCAAAGAAAACTGAGACATTTGGGCTTACAGTGTGGGAATGTGACTTGTAGAGTGCTCTGGGTGGAAGAAAATTAACACCTGTCATCCACTCATCCCTGTCTTAAAGACTGCTTTCTAAGTACCTGCTCACTTACATTATCTTTGGGTTCTCTCATCTCTCATTCCCTGCTACTGCCCAATATCACATGGGTTGTACACAAGACAGTGCCTTCTCGGTAGCAGTAACACCTAGGTAGTGCAATTCTATTTCTTTCCAACAGATGTGTAGGTATCCCCCTCACTAACAAGAGCTCTGGAGGTAAATTCAGATCTTGTTTGCTGGATGATACCTAAGGGTGCATCAACACTGTAGAAATAATGCAGTTTGGCACCACTTAAGCTGCCTTGACTCCAACCTACACAGTCATGGGATAGTTTTGTGATGCTCCAGCAGAGAAGGATGAAAAGCTTGTAATACTACAAATTGCAGGATTCCATAGGATGAAGCTACAGCATTTAAAGTGGTGTCAACTGCATTATTTCTACAGTGTGGATGCACCCTGAGACACCAGACAGGTGGTCTTATTGTCTTTAAAACAACAAGTTGTGGTGGGTGTTATTTTTGCATCTTTATTCAGCTCTGTTGTTTAATTGCTTCTGGGAAGGAAAGATTTCCTCTCGCTTTCTGATCCATTGCCAAGTAAAACTGTCCTCTTCCAAAGCCAAGTTTCTATAGAAAAAGCAGCCATTTGGGTTTTAGTTAAATGTGTGTGTGTGTGACATATTGTGGATTCCATTTTGGGAGAAATGTGGGCTATAAACTGAATTAATTAAATTAAAAATAAAATAAACAAGTAGTTTGGTCACCAGAGCTTTACTGCACAGTATCAGGACAATAGGTGAACATGGTTACAGAGCTCTTTTCAGACATTCGCACTGAGTGTTCAAAGGTATAACAGCCAGTTTTCTGTATCAGATACTTAGTTAAGTACACTTAATTAAGTACTGTATACCTATTGTTTAATTCCATTGTTTAATTCTAGTTTTAATATTGGGGAGGGGGTTGGGAAGGGACTATTTAGTAATTTATTGTAATATATTTTTACTGTTGTAACCCGCCCGGATTCCTAGTGATTGGGCGGGCTATAAATAAATTATTTATTATTTATTATTATTACAAGTTAAGTACCTTCATGGCTCCCTAGAATCATGAAGCTGGAAGAGACCACAAGGCTATCCCGTCCAACCCCCTGCCATACAGGAATACACAAACAAAGCACTCTTGACAGATGGCCATCCAGCCTCTGTTTAAAAACCTCCAGAGAAACAGACTCCACTACACTCTGAGGGAGTGTGTTCCACTGTCGAAAAGCTTTTAATGTCAAGAAGTTCCTCTTAATGTTGAGGTGGAATCTCTTTTCCTGTAGCTTGCATCCATTGCTCCAGGTCCTATTCTCGGGAGCAGCAAGAAACAAGCATGCGCCAGCCTCAATATGACATCCTTTCAAATATTTAAACAGGGCCATCATATTACCTCTTAATCTTCTCTTCTCCAGGCTAAACATACCCAGCTTCCTAAATCTCTCTTCATAGGACATAGTTTTCAGACCCTTCACCAATTTGGTTGCCCTCCCCTGGACATGCACCAGTTTATCAACATCCACTTTGAATTGTGGTGCCCAGAACTAGACACAGTATTCCAGGGGAGGCTTAAGCATGTCCCCTTCTCTTAACCTCAGAGGAAAGCAATGGCAAACCCCTCTGTGAACAAATCTTTCAAAGAAAAATCCCAAAATAGATCACTTTAAGGTTGTTTAATGGGTTGAAAGCACACACTAACAAATAACAAAGTTCCAGGAAGCATGATTTTTTTGATCCCAAACAATTACAAATAATCTAAGAAGAAGTTGGCTTTTCTGGTCCCTTGCTGGCCTTAAAGGGCACTAGACTAGAGGATTTGGGGTGAAATCCTAGAACTAAGTACCTGGGAATAATCTCCGTTGAGCAAAATGAGGTTTGTTACTGAGTTGATACACAATACGATACATGTATAGGATTAAGCTATTATAATCACATTTAAAATACAGTTATGGGGAGATCTTTCAATAAATTAATCATGACTGAGGGAAATATTCAAACTGGTACCTTCATGACGGAAACACACTTGAATTCAGACTATGCACCATCCATTTGTCCATTCTCACCGCAGCCTAGAATGGGTATTTAGCTTCACATTCTGGATCTTTTGCCAACAACAACATCAAAAGGAGTAATGCCATAAAAGAGGGCAAGAAGTTAAACAGATGCCAAAGCCCAATTTCCTAATTTTTGGAAGGCAAGTCAGGCAAAGCAAAATTCTAGCAAAATTAATCTCCTTCTGGTGTCTGAAGGATTGCCAGGATGTAAGGATATATGAGGTCAATTTGTGTTTTAGTACTTAATTAAAAATGTTTACAGCTATACACAGGCTTCAGTCCTAAAAGTGTGCAATTAATCTCTCCCTACCTCTTGCTTTTTAATGATTAACCAATCAACCAGATGTTGTCATCACTAGAAGGCCATCACACAAACCCACTGAAAGAGAGAAAGAAAGCAGTCTAGTGCATAGAGATAAAGGCAGAAGGAGAGTGGCAGAGGACTTGAACATGTATTCTTCAACTTACGCTGCAGAAATGGTTTTTAGTCAGACAGCACAACAGCTTCCAGATTTGGAACACTGTTGTTTTATACTGCATACTGAAAAAAGAACAAAAGAGTGTGCAGGTCTAGAAACAGAAGGGACCCAAGTTCAGGCAGTTGAAAACAGAAGAGGACATCGGGATAGCCTAGCATATATGCTTGACTACAAGTTGACCTCATGTATAAGTTGAGGGCAAATTTTCAGGCCAAAATTATGGATTTTGATATAACCTGTGGATAAGCCTAGCATAAAACTTAAGGGCATGTAACAAAGGATCTAAAGGATGAAGCAACAGAAAACAACGCCAAAGAACATGCAAAATCCCAGAAGACATAACTGTTTGTGCTCACCTGAAAGGCAGGGTGGATGAGAAAATAGAAGTGGATCAGTACATCCAGGACAGATTATGTACTTGCCTTTCACCAGGGAATGGTTTTTTTTTCTTTTGTAAGAGTTAAGGTACAGTACTTGCATTGACCCAAGGATAAGTCAACTCAGGTTTCTTGGGCCAATTTTCCAACTCAAATTTCTAGACTTATGCATGAGTATATACAATAGTGTGTGTGTGTGTGTGTGTATGAGAGTAAAAGGGGAAGGATTAGGGAGCTTATCACTTGGCATTTTAAATTGGCTCCAACACTCCCAGCCAGAGTGCAGAATGGAGGCGGGGGATTATCACACACTAAATTGCTGCTTAATTGCCGACCACCATCAGCCCAGGTCAAGTTGCACTCCGCCATCACTTTTTAGAAGTCGGAAAGCTTTCCATAAAGTGATGGCCCAGCATGGCTTGGACCCAGCTGGGACCTGGTCTGATGGCGGCCAGCGATTCGGCGGCAATTTAGTCTGCGATAATACCCACCTTTAGCCTTCTCTGTCAGAGAGCCCTGGTGCCACACCAAACTACAATTCCCAGAACTGGATTATTTCTGCCGTGCAGATGCCATCCTAGTCTGCCCTCCAGTACTGACCTGTTCTTTGATTCTTTTTTTTTAAATTTGCTCTGTGTTGTTGTTTGTTGCTGTGTGTCTTCAAGTTGTTTCAACCCTAAAGTGCAACTATTATTCAGTTTTCTTGGCAAGATCTGTTCAGAGGGGTTTGCCCTTGTCTACCTTTGAAGCAGAGAGATTGTGACTTGCCTAAGGTCACCCAGACAGTTTCCATAACTGAGCAGGGATTTGGCATATTGTCCAACATTTCACAAATGGGACATATGTGGCCACAGAACATCAAAGTGTGGCTGTGATGGCCAGAGTTAATAATGAGGGAAAACACAGAAGCTAGAAGAGGCTTCAGCAGTTTGCCTTTGCCTGGGCCTACTGGGAAGAACCAAATTCCACCCCCACTCCTCTCCACCTGCTGAGTTAATTGAGTGCAAACTCCTTTTGCCCTTTGAACTGAGTTTGCAGCAATTTGTAATAATGTTTGGACAAAGGGGGAAAGCAGGAGGGAAAAGAGAAACTAGGACATTTTAAAAGCAGCAGAAAAGGATGGGCTAAGAGAGGATTGAGACAGCTGGTGGGTTTGGTTCCATGGTTTCTGCCTCCTGGCTCATCTCAAACAACTGCCTACGGTTTTTGGACAGCCATTTAGAAAAGGATATGGCACCACACACTTGGGACGTGTGCTGCGTGGAACCCATTAAGAGGTGACATGATAGCCATGTTTAAATATTTGAAGGGATGTCATATTGAGGATGGAGCAATTTTATTTTTTACTGCTCCAGAGATTAGGACACAGAGCAGTGGATTCACACTACAGGAAAAGAGATCCCACCTAAACATTAGGAAGAACTTCTTGATGGTAAGAGGCTTTTGACAGTGGAACACACTCCCTTGGCGAGTGGGGAATTCTCCTTCTTGGAAGATGTTAAACAGAGGCTGAATGGCCATCTGTTGGGAATGTTTTGATTGTGAGTTCCTGCATGGAAAAATGCAGCTGGATTGGATTGACCTTGGGGTCTCTTACAACTCTATGATACTAACTAAATCTTACTTGTCAGATAGATCTTTTGCAGTGGTCAAGGGTGGTCAGACTTCATCCTCTGTTCCGCTATCTGTTGGAGTTCCCCAGGGCTCTGTCTTGGGTCCCCTTCTGTTCTCTCTATACACACTGTCTCTAGGTAAACTCATCAGTTCTTTTGGTTTCTCCTATCATTTGTATGCCGACGACACTCAGCTGTATCTCTCCACCCCTGACCTTTCGACGGGGCTTGAACAGCAAGTTTCTTCTTGTCTGACTGCCATCTCTCAGTGGATGCGGCTTCGGCGCTTGAAGCTCAACATGTCTAAGACTGAGCTTCTCGTCTTTCCACCTAAACCCACCCTTCATTATTCCTTTTCTGTTTCTGTCGACGACACTTCTATTCAACCGGTTCATCAAGCCCGCAGTCTTGGCTTCATTTTTGACTCTTCCCTGTCATTTATTCCCCAGATCCAGGCCACCGCAAAGACCTGTAGATTCTTTCTCCACAACATTGCCAAGATCCGTCCATTCCTCTCAATCTCTACTGCCAAGACTCTAGTCCATGCCCTAGTGGTTTCGCGACTAGATTATTGTAACCTCCTCCTAACAGGGCTTCCTCTTTCACACCTCCATCCTTTAATATCTGTCCAGAATTCAGCTGCCCGTATTGTCACATCCGCTCGCCGCTTTGACCATGTTTCTCCTCTTTTATCCTCCCTTCATTGGTCCCCTTTCGCATCCGGTACAAGCTTTTGTTACTGACTTTCAAAGCCCTCCATGGGTTGGCCCCTCCTTACTTATCTGACCTTCTTTCTCCTTACATTCCTACTCGCACCCTCCGCTCTGGTAGTCAGGGTCTCCTGTCACAATGTAGGACTACCACTGCCCCCTCCCGAATTCGTCCCTTCTCGCTTGCTGCCCCTTACTCCTGGAACCTTCTTCCCCCACATGCACACCTCATCACTTCTCTGCCCAGTTTCAAAACTGAATTAAAGACTATATTGTTTAGAGAAGCATTCCCAGAGGTGAGCCCCTCTCTGACCCAGGAAGCCTCCTTCTAACCATCCATCAAGAAGCCAAGCCCTTCCTCCAGTCCATCTGCCTTGGTCCAGGCCTCGGAGGTGGAAAAGATCTGCTGGACCTGATCCTATTCCCCACCACCACTCCCTTCTCCTTTTGTGTCGTGTCTTTTAGATTGTAAGCCTGAGGGCAGGGAACCGTCTGACTAAAAAATTGATGTACAGCGCTGTGTAAACTTACAGCGCTTTATAAATAAAGGTTAATAATAATAATAATAATAATAATAATAACTAAACCAGGCTACTGGAGCTTTTTGCCCAAATATGCTAGTTTTCTACAAGCCAGGAATTTGACAAGCTGCCATTTAACCCAACTTTCCTCCCTCTCTTTTCTAAAGGTGTTACAAGTCCCAGCTGCATACTTTTCTGGGCATGAACATTGGTTTCTAGGCAAGAAATAATAATGTACATTTTCCCTGTTATTATTTTTTTAAGAAAGGAAACATGTGGTGTGACATTTCAGAAATCAAATAAGCATTCCAGTCCCTATCAATTTCTATTTTCTTTTCCTTTATTCTTCCAACTTGAAGGTCTTAGAAGGGGGAAGACCCACATCATTTTCTTTTATGTTGAGAAAAGCAGAGAAAGGAAACAAAACAATTGGAGGGCTGAAAAAATACTAAGAGAATTGCCACAGCCAAGTTGTACACCCATGAAAATATTGCATGATTTATAATAATGGGAACTCTGATGCCCTTAACTTTTACTTAGCAGGCTGGAAGGCGATTATTTATTACAAAGGAGAACTATAACAAAGAAAATTAATGGTGTTCACCCATTTCTCCATTCACCTTCACTGCTGCTTGGCACACACTATAACTACCATTACTTTGTCAATACAAAAGTAATCTCACCTCCCAGAGCTTTCAGTCTTGTTCCACTTACCTAGAAACTAAGTCATAATTTGCTGTAGGAAAGCAAACAGAGCCCTAAACTTTAAAAAAAAATCACGATTGCAAAATAATATTGCCCCATAAGTCCCATAAGTTAATTCTCACCTAGGGAGGCTAACATACAGCCTGCCATGAGTTCCTATTCTTAAGGGTTCAATTACCTAAAATGCTGGTGGTTGTTTTCTCTGCTCTGGTAGCTCACAACCTAGTGACCTACCACCATGCTTCTCTTCCTCTTTCTCCTCCTTGAGTAACTTCTCCTGAGTAGAAAGTCTAATAGTTAAAACAGAGATAATGCAGGACACTGTGTCAAGGTATACCAGAGTTTGCAAAAATTACTTTAGAAGACAAGAACTCCTAGCTGTCCATGCCAGCTGGATGTACTCATCCCAAACCACCACCACACCCAGATTTGAGTTATATTAAATAGTTTTCTTGCTGAAGTTAAGCAGGCTTGGTGCTGGGCATTACCTGATCGAGATATGACCTGGGAACCAATGCATGTTTGAAGGGCACAATGTAATAAAGCCATTGTATTCCCCATTACCATGTACAGATGCAAGAGCTGGACAGTGAAGAAAGCAGATAAGAAGAAAATTGATTCATTTGAGATGTGCTATTGGAGAAGAGTGCTGGGAATACCATGGACAGCCAAAAAAGACAAATAAATGGGTCCTAGAACAGATAAAACCTGAAATCTCCCTAGCAGCCAAGATGATTCAGTTGAGGCTGTCATATTTTGGCCACATCTTGAGAAAACACAAGCCTTCTAGAAAAAAAATTATGCTAGGAAAGGTGGAGGGATGTAAAAAGAGAGGAAGACATCATGCTAGATGGATGGACTCTATAAAGGAGGTCACAGGTATGAATGTACAGGTCCTAAGTAGAGCAGTGGAGGACAGGGAGTCTTGGAGATCTCTCATCCACATCGTCGCCATGAGTTGGGACTTACTCAAAGACGGTTAACAGCAACAAATTAATAGAGATAATAAAAAATAAATAAAAAGATACCTTGTCAGTCATAGCCAAGATCCTATAGTACAGTCTGAATTCCATAACTTTATAAATCTGTAAAGCTGTGTTACAGAAATGCACAAAAGCCTGTTAGTGAATTTTCATGTGTATCAGGCATTTCTGATATGCATCAGTTATTTCTATTGTGCTCTAGCACTTCTTCACTGGGGTTCTGATATGCATCGAGGAGCACTCCAATGCACATCAGGGTCCATTATGCATTAGGCCATTGCACATGTGTCACGTCACTAGCTACTATTTCACAACAAATTTATTTATTTATTTATTCATTCATTCATTTATTTTACATGTTCCCATGTCCTAAACTGGATCCAATGTAGCTCACAAAAGTTACTCAAAAACAGTGCAAATTTAGAAACAGAACTAAAAACATAAACATAACCTTAACACAACAAATAAAAACACAAAACCATTTAATGCCCATACATTGTAACATCACAGCATCCTGTGGTTGAAAACAGAAGTTGCAAACCTATGCAATTCAAATTTGTGCACAAAAAAGTTCATTGACAAAGACACCGAATCCAAACAGAATGCCAGTTGAAATTTTTAAAACTGGATGTTAACTCAGTCCCAGATGTGTGGTGCTAACAGCACACAGTGGTCTTCATACAACTGGATAGAAAGAATACAAATGATGCCAAATGTAAAATACACAATTTTCCCTTAGTTGTAACACCTCAGAAAGTCTTTCAAAAGAGGCCACACACAGAGAGACACAACACATAGCCATCATATGCCCATTAGCAGCAGAATAGCAGTGGTATCATCATTATCAACATTCTAAGAATAATACCCTGGTTTTCTACAAAAGCTCCAAAGCCAATTATAATTATACAAATCTAAAATGCCAACAATATTAAATTAAAGAAAATAAATAAATCACAAAATCATAAAACAGAAATAAAAGCAGAGGTACAGGAAGAATCATTGTCCTTTAACATCTCAGTGAGATAAAACTGACTTCACCTAGTACCAGAAACCTGATAAACAGAGTGCCAGCTGAGCATCTACAGAACATATTCCACAATACAGGTGCCACCACCAGAAAGAGCCTACACTAGTTTAATGGAGTCTATTCTTCTGGGTTCCTGAGTTTACTCACTGAGCTTCTAGGTCCCAGCGACTCTTGTTTTCAGGAGTCAGCACACTAAAAGATTATAACAAAATCTTGTTTAACTTGGTTGGAGGGACACCAACACATCTAGTAACACACCCAATCAGCGCTGGACTAAAACTGCAGAAAGCTTAAGCCAGTAGGACCAAACCCAGCCACCAATGATTCACAGGGTGACCTAGTCAGTTCTATTGCAGATTTCTTTGAGAGTTCATATCTTATACCATATCCGCAGAAGGGCTGCACTGGTTCCAGAAGGTGACGCCAACTGTCTAGTTGCCATAAGACTCTTAGATTTCACAATGTACTGTACAGAAGATTTCCTAGACCTTGCAAGACTAGAGAAGAGGAAATCTAGTGATGACCAAGCTTTCAGACCAGGTAAGATTGTGAAAGAGATCTTATTTAGCTATTTATTCTTCTTCAATTATGCTATCTAAGCAACTTTGAAAGTTATCTTAGCCCAAAGAAGCTGAGCCTATTTTGGGCACAAAGTTAAGCACCTTGGATAGCTCCTATCAAGTTTTTATTTAAACCCAGATCTAGCAGTGTAAATCTTTAAATAATTTGTCCTCCCATGGGAGGATAAATAATTAAAGTATTTTTTCTCGCCATTGTGGAAGAAAATGAACATTTCTCCAAAATATTCTTCCAATATTCAAAAGGCTGTGGAGGAGTTATTCAATACAGAAAAACACACACATATATTTTTCTGCACAAAAAATAATAATATTTGTGTATGTGTGTGTAGCAAAGAAGGTTTCCTGTGTGGAAAATGGTGTTTGTCTTCACAGAAAACATGTTTTTGAGCAGAAAACAGGGGGAAAAATTCTTCTGTGCAGAACGATTGGTCCTCAGCACTTTGGGAATTCAAATTTGTTGTTGTTGCTGTGTCCCTCCAACTCATTTGTGACTTACAGCAGTCCTAAGGGAAACCGATCATAGGGCTTTTTTTGGCAAGTTTCTTCAGAGGGGGGTTGCCATTGCCATCCTCTGAGACTGAGAGAGTGTGACTTGCCCAAGGTCACCCAGTGGATTTTTATGCTCAAGAGGGGATTGAACTCTGCTCTTCAGAATCATAGTGCAACACTCAAGTCACTCTACTGCAGAGGTAGGCAACCTTTTTGAGCCGGGGGCCGGGTTGCTGTCCCTCAGACAACGGGGGGGCCGAAGCCAAAAAATAAATAATTTAATAATTTAAAAAATTAAATAAATAAATAAACCGGGACAAATGTAGGATAACATTTTCAAACGGAGGACACTTTTTTAAAAAAAAATGGAGGACACGCGAAAAAATTTGCTGATTTTTTAGAAAAATGTTAATATAAATGCATGTTTCTGAGGCTTCTATAGACAATTGCCCCCTTGCCCGCCGCTTGCCCCCCCTTGCCCGCCGCTTGCCCCCTTGCCCGCCTCCTCCTGATAGGCCAAAGGCCCCACACCATCACGCAAGAGGCCAAAGGCTCCGGCGGCAATCGGCGGCAGGACCAGGCTGGGGCCGGTCCCAAGGCCTTGCCGGGCCGCATCCGGCCCGCGGGCCGCAGGTTGCCTACCCCTGCTCTACTGGAAGAAAATCGTCCAAGATTCTTAGTCATCTATTATTCTTCCCAGACATGTTTCCTGACTATCAGGAACCTCATTTTTCAGCCAGGGAATGAAGAATAGCAAATATCTTTCACCTCCACTCCATTCCACCCCACTCCCCACCCCACTCCACCCACCCAGAAACATGCTGCCAGCTGCCCCTGAGGAAAGAGGAGGAAAATTTTCTTTCTTTCCATTTTCTCTCCATACAGTGCATCATTGTATACATCTCTGTGGTCTCTTACCTTAGCTCCTTTTTTTTTTGTGGGTGTCAAAGGAACCCAGGGTAACACAGAGCCAGCATAGTTCAAGTGTTGACCTATGATTCTGGAGACAAGGGTTCAATTCCCAGCTTGGTCATGGCAGGCTTTGGGCAAGTCAGATTCTCTCATCCTCATGAGAAGGTGATGGCAAACCTCTGTGAACAAATCTTGCCCATAAAACCCCATGATGGGTTGCCTTGGCATCACCATAAGTCAGAAATGATGTGAAGACACACAACAACCACAACAACAACAGTGTAACCCGTGCTATTATTTTAGCCATTATTGAGAGTCTGGTCTAAAATCATATATTTGTACATCCAACAGAAGGCCTATCAATTGACCCATCTCTTCTCTTGATTACAGCAAATAGAACATGTTTTCCCTCTGAAGCATCCAATTCTAGGACCATCAGCGCAGGGAGGTAAGGGCTATTCCCAGGAGAAACAAAGCTGATCAAAACTTTTACTTTTAAATATTAGAGAACCCATTCAAGAGGACCATAGATGGTATGAACATTGTGGAACAAACTGTGAGATTTGTCTCCAGGATTTGTTCTTTGAGTTTTACAATATTTACCTTGAAAAATAAATTATATTGCATGGTTAAACAGATCCAATTAGCTCCGAGAGACATTGTAATTTTTAAATTAATAATGTACAGTGGCCCACTGCATTGATGGGCTAAAGATCCATGGATCTGACTACCCACAGATCACCACAAACCATATGATTCAATGGTGGCACACCCACGTGGGCATACCAACACAGATGTGCACACATTGCCACCCATTAAATAATATGGGTTGCAACAGTCCACATTTTTTCCCATCCATGGAGTCCCATCAGAACTGACTCTCCAGAGATAGGAAGGGTGTACTTTAATTTAAATGAACACACACAAAGAAAATAATTGTTGGAAATTATTAGTTTTTATTTGCATCTGGGGGAAAGCTAATGCAGCCATGGATAGGAGATCCATTGTCTCATTTTGACTTGAACCTGCCTAACAGTTAGTAAAAAGAAAAAAGAAAAAGAAAAAAAGGGGGGAAAGGGGGGTTATATGAATTTCCCGGTAGCCCACTGAATCCCCTCCAGTCTGTCAATGCAGATAACTCCTTAAAAAGCATTATGCAGTTGCTGAAATTCTGAAAAGGTTTCTCAGCCAGCTATGTGATCAAGCATATACAGAATATGAGTGATAGTCTTACCTTTGCAGCATTATCTGTGGAATGGTTATCAGAAGATTGGTTCCCCTTATCCTGATTTTCATTTGCTGCCCATCTGTCTGGTTCCTTGGAAGCTGCCGTCTAGAGATGAGGAAGGGAAATGTTTTGATAAAGCAAACTGTGTTCATCAACTCCATTTTAGCACCAACAGAATCTGTTTTGTTTTTTTTTTTTTTTCAGGGCTGGCACTTGCACAGCCCTCCCAATGTTGTAGAACTACAACTCCTACCCTTCTTCCCCAATGGCTGCAGCGATTGAGAACTGAAGTCCAACAACATTTGGAAGGCTTTAAAGCCTAGGTCTGATTTATTTACTTACTAGCTGTTGTATCCAGTATTGCCGGGGAGAATCAGCCAGCAAAGACAGCATCTGCACTACAGAATTAATGCAGATTGACATCACTTTAATTGCCATGGTTGAATGCTATGGAATTCTGGGATTTGTAGTTTTGTGAGATATTTGGTCTTCTCTGTCAGAGAGCTCTGGTGCCATAAGAAACTACAAATCCCATGAGTCCACAGGATGGAGCCATGACAGTTAAAGCCGTGTCGAACTACATTAATTCTGTAGTGTGGCAGCAGCCACAGTTAATATAGGTCCAGTTTGAACCACTCTGAAGAACTATTTTTAATTGAGTTCATCAAAATCTTTAAAAATGCATCCCAAGCTACCATATATGAATGAAAATAATAAAAAGGGTATCCCCCTAAAACAGGGATGGACAACTCTGAGGACCAAAATTCAATTCTTCACCAGGCGCTCCCCACAGCAACACATCCCACAACAAACACTCCCTTTTCGCTCAGTGGATTCCTCTCAAAACAGCTATAGGACATTTTGAGAGGGGCTGAAGAGGAAAAGGCAATATTGTGTTTTGCAGTGCTTGTGGCAATGAGGCTACTTGCACATGTTGAGGGGGCTTCTGTGTGATTTTCACTCTGATTTTTTAAAATTCAGTTTAAGGGACTTTGGGGGATTGGTAGGGAGCTCTAGAAGATACAAATGGGGGGACCCATGTAGCTACAGTTTTCCCACTCTTGCACTAAAAGGAATTGTCACACAGTCTATAGGTTACATCAGACCATCTCAAACATCTACTTTCTCCAAATCATGCATAATTTTATACACCTCCACCCTGTCTCCTCTTGTTCATTTTTATTTTAAGCAAAACACCCCCAAACATCATAACCTTTCCTAACAGAACAGTGGCTGCAGTCCCTTGGTCAATATAGTTGCCCTTACATTTGCTGCTTCTAGAAATTTCAAAGATAATTGCTCCCATTGGGTAGTACCACCCATGCCTAATATGCCACAGTTTTAGAAGGTCAATGGGCGATAGATACTGTTGCCAAGATCCTATATCATGCTTGTATGGTGCCTAGATCCTTGATTTTGCTTTCATAGTATAAATCTGCCTTCACAAAGTTATGGTTGTGATCCACCTACCCCTTTTACTGAGCACTAACACAGCAACCAATGGTGCATTGGCAAGAGTACCTCCTTATCCTCCAATTGTGTAGTGGGGAATGTACACTACCTATTTCTCAATCCCAATGAACAGAATAGTACACCGAAGATTCTCACTTACCTAACCTCCAAGAGTATCCAACTATTTAGAATAACAGAATTGGAAGAGAGCTCAAGGGCCATCCAATCCAACTCCCTGTCATGCAACAGTAGTCCCTCTGTTTAAAAACCTCCACTGCACTCCAAGGGAGTGTGTTCCACTGTTGAACAACTCTTACTGTCATTTCTTCCTAATGTTTTGGTAGGATCTCTTTCCCTCTAGTTTGAATCCACTACTCTGTGACTGTGGTGCATTACAGACCACCCCTTTGGGGCGGCCTGTAGGCTCTCCTTTCCCCACCGGATCGGGGCCTCAGTGGCCACAACGGCAGCCTCTGGGGCCCCAAACCGCTACTTTCCAGGCCGCGGGGAAGCGGCAAAAGGCCACTTCCCCGCGGACTGGAAAGGGGTGTCCTTGGGGCTTCAAGCCCCAAGGACACCCAGTGGCGGCGGGGAGGAAGAGAAAGGGGCCGCTCGGCCCCTTTCTCCCTTGCGTCGCTGGCGCAGCCGTCTAAAGGCTGCACCAGCAATGCAAATCGAGGAAGGAGCTCCATTTTGGAGCTCCTTCTAGCACCATGGAAAGGGCGCTCTATGCGCCATCACGCGGCACAAAGACATCACATCCGCGCCGCCCCATTTGGAGGCGGCGCATTTGTGACGTCGTAATGGCAGCCCCTCATGTGGAATGGGCGCCGCCATTTTGTACGTCCTGGGGACGTATTAGGTTTAGGTGCGTGCATACTTTACGCCCATCTGTAACGGGCCCTAGTCTCTGACGCAACAAATAAGCTTGTCACCTCTTAACCTTTCCTTTCTCCAAGCTAAACATAGCCAGCTTCCTAAACCACCCCTCATAAGGCATGGCTTCCATGACTGTTACCCTGTTGGTTAATCCCAACCAAAGTAGTCTCTCTGATGCATTGATTGACAAATGAGTCAACAAATGGGTAAATCCAATGGATTCAATGGCTCTACTCTGGTTGGGACTAGCAACAGTGATTATACCTGTGGAACTTTATTTATGCAGCTATGAACTAAATACATCCATTGCACAATGGCCCAAAAAGTTCAACCAAGAAACTTACACATGTGTATGATATCAATAGGATAGTATATTTCTTAGTAACCATTCCTTGTTAATAGGTTTCCCTCTTTTGTCCCCCTTTTGGGGACCCCTTATTCCTGCTAGCTGTTATAGTTGTTAACTCTGCAGGGCTTTGCTTCTTCTCGGAAATATTTATTTGTATTATGCTTAATCTCAAGGAATCCAAGCGAATCCAATGCTCCAAGTTGCAAGGCATTGAGGGCACCTAGAGCCAGCCATGTCTATTGCAAAGCATTTCTCCACTATGTGCCTTCATAAGGTGTGTGATCCATTAGTGGTTTAAATGACTTCAGTTCACCAAATAACGTCTGTCATCTTTCAGCAATAACTATCTCTAATACATCCATAGAATAAAACTGCCAAATGCATTTGAGCTGCTGTTTGCTTCAGCAGTTGTAATGAAAAGGTAGCCATAATCCCAGACTGAAAATGACTTTTGCTGGCAATATTCAGAGTTGTGTACATCATCCAGTTCATAAAAAGTCAGCATGACTTGGCATTCTATTCACATGGCCCACCAAGAGGCTGACTAACCACAGAAATAGGCCTCTGTAAATGCTAAATCACAGGACATCAACACAGCTTTCTGGAATCACCCTGTACTCTTTTTTAACAAGAGAGAAGCTAAAGGTGCTTGGAAGCAGAGTACATGTGTAACATAAATTACAAGTAACAGAATTACCTATAATGAGCTACATACATACATACATACATATATATATATATAGGGCATAGCAAAATTCCATTTCATAAGTAATGAAATAAATGGGAATATTGTGTGGGGTTTGGGGAGGATGTAAGCAATGGCACCTGGTGGCATCCCATGGAGTGATGAGTCATCTATCTATCTATCTATCTATCTATCTATCTATCTATCTATCTTCTCGAGATTGTAATCTGAACTTCAAAGCTGCTATCCAAAATGCTGATGCTAATTTGGGGGTTGAATATGTCTCTTGGATATGTCCCTTAAAGTTTGGAATAAAACCCAAGCAGGATTCACTGTCCCACTGAATGAAGACTACCAATCCCACTAGATGTAGTGCATAATGTTTTACAGTCATGATTGCTTGTTGCTTTTGATGGTATGATCTCTCAAGACTGCTTCAACTTATGTTGACTTTATAAATGAGAAATCACCAAGTCACCCTGTTAGCAACTGCACTGCCCAAGTCTTGCAAACTTCCAGTGATCCATGTCATCTCATGATATGTCCAATGTACAATAGCCTCAGTTTATTCAGGAGCAGGGATCACACAGCCATCCAGAAGATGTTGAACTACAACTCTTAGCAGCCCTGGCAAGCATAATCAATGGTAACAAATTCTGGGAGCTGTAGTCCAACAGGGTCACACAATTCCCATTCTGTCTTACTGTCAGGAACGCATTAGTTTAATGCTTTCCTGCCAGAATTTGTTTTGAGTTGTTTTAAACAGAGATGGGGTTGGTAGTATATTGCTGATGCTGATGGTTTAAATTGTGAGGTTGTGCTGTAAAGGTTAATGAGTTGCACAAGAGCAAAAAACATAGGTTCGTTAAAAAAAACAGCTCCTTTGAAATGTGTGTGGGATGATTTTATCTTGGCTGAAGAGAGAGGCTTGAGTTTTAATGTGGCCAAGGAGCTAATGAACAGTTTTAATAGCAGTTTTAATAAGTAATGGGTTTAGTTTTATGTGTGTTTAGTTATTGATTAATGGTGGTTAAATATATGTGATGTTATTGTTAAATATATGATACCAAATCCAAGTGCTATATAGCATATACAAAGGGCAGGTGTTACTCAAAGGTTGTTTAGTCTAGTGTTGGCAGGAAGCTGTAGATTCACACGCATCATGCCAATTGCCAGATTTTCCGGACGGTAACCATTACATCATGTCAATGGTTAAAGCGCGGGAACTGGGAGCCAGTCACTGAGTTACACAGTCTTATGGGGAGGGGTTTTGCTATATTCTATAAAGCTGTTTCAATGTGTTCTAACTTCACACTTATCAAAAAAGTCACGGACCTATCTACTGAGATTTTATTTTCTACAATAAAGCTATTCTTTGACTGAAAGTCTAGAATCTGTCTTGTTGATATGAAAGAAGGTCTTTACACAAGCTGTACCTGACATGTATAGAAATTTTAGAGGCATTTTTATAGGGAATTTTCATCTTTATGCTATTCTCTCATCAATGTCAACCTATCTCCTCCCAAAAAAGTAAAAAAATGGAGTGATTGATATAGATAGATAGATAGATAGATAGATAGATAGATAGATAGATAGCCAGTTGTGGCTTGTGGCCTCTGTGCCAGTGGGGAGTAAGTGTATTCCAGGTTTTAGATTAAAGGTGCTGGACTCCAGTCCCAAAACAGCTGGAGTGAATAGTTTCTATCCATGGTACTGAAACTATTTTACAATATGGCATTCAGCACCTTGGATAGCTCCATTAGCATTCACAGTGTGGATTCACCACTCCATGACCAACCACTACTGTACCTTTGTGAGATACTTTGCCTTCTTGTCAGAGAGCTCTGGTGCCAAAACAAACTATAGATCCCAGGATTCCATAAGACAGCCATGATAGTTAAAAACAGTGCCAGATAGCATTATTTCTGAGGTACAAGTGCGACCTTTGTTTGATTTACCATAGTGCTTTATCTAACATCTGCAAAAGCCCAGAGTAAATGGTTTTCTTCATAGCAACTATCTGTTTGTGTGCCAAAGCCTGAAGCAGGATAGCGGAGCACAGTTGATGCACAACTCCAAATGCAGAAACTCAGTCTATGCAATCCTGGTGTAAGATCACAGCCTCCATCTTTTTTCCCCTTCTCAGATAAATGTATTTACAAATAGCCTCAGGAATCAACCCCAGAAACCCACTTTAAACCTGAAGTAGCCACTCCATGTAATGTACATCTGCTCGTCGCACTGTGAGCAGGAGGAGGTTGACCACATCATCCCAAAATGCCCTACTAGACCACACTTCATATCTCCATCACACACAGTGGTTCCCTCACATTTAAGATTGGTTCTGTGGGTATTTACAATCACACCAATAGTGCCACAGTTGTGAGCATGGAGCATAGATGAATACAGAGCAGTTACAGGTCCATAATTCTAGGTTACAAACCTGTAACTGCAATGCAGAATGCCAACCCATTTTTTAAAAGTTACTTTAAAGTTACTTCAAACAATTCTGTCTATATTTTAATAATACTTTAACTCTTGTATGCTATAATGATGTGGACTTCTATTTGTACCTATTTTAACTTTGTACTGCTTGAGTCTCCTTTATCCAAAATGCTTGGAGCCAGAAGTCTTTTGGGGTTTGGATTTTATTTTATTTTTTATTTTTATTTTTTCGATTATGGGATACTTGTATTTTCATATACATATACATAATGAGACTTCTTGGAGATGGGACCCAAGCCTGAATACAAAATTCATTTTTGTTTCATACACACACACACACACACACACACACACACACACAGAGCCTGAAGGTACTTTTATACAATATTTTAAATACTTTTGTGCATGGCATAAAGGTTGTGTCCACTGAACCATCAGAAAACAAAGGTGTCACTATCTCAACAACTCATGAAAAATGTTTTGGGTTTTGTGATATTTTGGATTTCAGAATTCTGGATAAGGGAGACTCCTCTTGTAAGCCTTTCTGATCCATAATAATAACAGTAATAATAATTAACATCAATGTATGTCAATAGGACTCTATCCATTAATAAATAATGGAAATTGATTGGCTTACCAAAAAAAATAATAATTTCCTGCAATCTGTTTCAAGGGTAATGCTAGGTATAAAGCCTGATCCCAGTGAGTGGGATAATGGAGAAACTATGTGCCATGCTCCTACCAGTAACCTTGGCTGTATCCATACTGCAGAAATAAATCTGTCTTGACACCACCTGAGCTGCCATGGCACAATTCCTAGGATGCCATAGCACTGAGCCATGATAGTTAAAGTGGTGTCAAGATGGATTATTTTGCAGTGTGGATGCCACTCTTGTCCTTGGCAAATGGTCTTACGGAATATCTGAAAAGGCTGACAGTTCCTAGGCTACTACAGCATTCAGTTTGAGCTCCTTCTCTCCTTCCTTCCCACTCACCCACTCACCCACCTGCATTAAAACATTTTCCCCCTCCCCAGCTTTATTTCAAGCTGAAATAAACTCATGCTTTTATGCTCCATCACTTGGTTCATCAATTGCATTATGCACCCCAAAAAATAAACAAATTTGTCACATCTGACAATTTATTCCCCTTTTTAAAAAAAGATCAGTCACAGCCATAGGCAGGCACCAATTAAAAATGTGCATATAGTTAATTGAGGAACATGTTTTTACAGATCACCAGCAAACATTTTGATCTTTAACAACATGCTACATAACAGATCTTTTGGTATACCAGCAGATAGTGGGTGACAATGGGAATCTGCTGATGAATCTATCATCCTGATAATCAAAAGCTCCCAGCAATGTACTGTGCTGGCAGATATTGACTTTTATTAAATTAAGGGCTTTGAAAACAAATGTCATACTGATCGTTAAACTATTGAAAGAGCTACAGGGGGAGAAGCAAAATGCGTAACAGCATGCACACAAGCCACTAATTTCACAGTATATTAATGCAAATTAATTAATTTTGCAATTTTGCAATGATCACAAGGCCTCCCAAGATGAACAGGGAAACAGGAGAAAATGCAGATAGTACAAAGCAGTGAGTCATGCACCTGTGTATAAAGGTTACAGGCTGGAAATGATCAACTGGTAGGAGAAAACCAGGCTTGGTCTGAAAATAATTCCCATGTCTCAGCTTTCAACAACTTAGTGCCTTCTCGGTAGATTGGACTGCAACACTCCCAACACAGAGTCATTGAATCATAGAGCTGGAAGAGACCTCATAGGGCATAGAGTCCAACTCCTTGCTCAATGCAGGATCTCCAGGTAGAGCGTCCCCAGCAGATAGCAAGAGCAGCTTCTTTTATATATCGCTTTATACTGCCTAAACAGTCTCTAAGCAGTTTGCAACTGTAAGCTAATTGCCCCCAACAAACTGGGTATTCATTTTAGCAACCTCAGAAGGATGCCAGGCTGAGTTGAGTTTGAACCCTGGCTGTTATTTTTTTTTAATAAATTTTATTATTAAAACATATATACAATAATGACATACAAAACAAAACAAAGGAAAAATATACATGCAATTATAAACATACACCACTACATACATACTTACATTCAATACAATATACATTCTCCTATCTCCTTCTTCATTTCACTAATCTATATTCCTAATTCTTAGCTATTCTTCCTTTATCCTACTAATATTTTCTCTTTCCTTATCCTGCTTTAATCCTTCTATCTTTAACTATCTCTTCCTTCTTTCTTTATCTTATCTATCTACATACTCTTTATCTATCTACATCCTCGTACCTTCTTCACTTACTATACCATCTATTTATTTTATTTTCTACTCTTCTTCATCTCAATTCTTCCATATCTCTCATCCTTTCCTAACAATAATACAATCTTCTCTACATTCGTACCTACATCTAGCGACTTCCTTCTACCTTCTTTAATCTTCCACAAAAACAATGACTTTCTATTAATAAATGCTTACATCCTTGGATCCCTTTTCCTCGTTAGATAAATTTATATCTTGTTGTAGTTATTACTTCACGAGCCTGTGTTCCTTAGTCTTTAAATGATATCACCGCCGTCCTTCCCCACTGTCTCTCTAAAAATTCAATCACCTTTTTCCACTCTTCTCTTTCATGTTCATTTGTCTTATTTCTTAGTGCTTGTTCTTTAAGATCTAGTTCTTTAATTGCTCCTTCTCTGGACATCTTCAAAAAAGACTGGACAGCTATACAAAGGTGCCTTGGTGGTGCAGTGGTTAAATGCCTGTACTGCAACCACTCACTCTCAAACCATAAGGTTGCAAGTTCAATAACAGCCAGTGTTGATGTTGATGTTTTCAATTGTTGCCTACTTATTTTAACCAATTCTATTTTATATTTTATTACCTATTGTTTTATACATATTGTGGAGATTGTACGCTATTGGCAGGTTTCATTTTTATTGATTTGATCATTTGTATGTACAGTGCTGTGTACATTTACAGCACTATAAAAATAAATAATAATAGTAATAATAATGACTATATTGAGGATGTCATACTTCGGACACATCATGAGAAGACATGACTCACTAGAAAAGAGAGTAATACTAGGAAAGGTGGTGATGAAGAGATGAAGACCACATACTAGATGGGTAAACTCAAAGAGGCCACTGCCCTGAGCCTGGAGGACCTGAGCAGGCAAGCTTGGAGGTGTCTCATTCATCTTCATGCCTCCAAGTTGATTCAAAGGCACCTAACAACAGAGGAGACTCCACCTTCAGACCAGGTGTTGTAGACAAAGCACTATGGGAGATTACATGTTCCATTTACTGGCGATCTTGCAGGACAGCCTGCCCACAGTGTTGACTTGGAAATCCCTCATAGCCAGTGATTCATGCCTGGCTGATTCTGATTAGTCTCAATAATAATAATAATAATAATAATAATAATAATAATAATAATAATAATTTATAGCCCGCCTCTCCCTGAAGGAGCCACTATTGACATTCTGGCACCAGAGCTGAATACCTCACTCTGCCTAAGGACTGAGCTGGTCCTGCTTGGCTATTAAGACCTGCTTCAGCTAAACAATCTTTGGAGGCTGTTGACTACATACTGCAGGAACTAAGCTATATTTAACATCAGAAATCCACCCTAAAATGTCATTGTCAGAAATGTAATTCTGCTCTTCCCAATGGGTCAAGTTAATGCAAATTTTTCAGGTTGCCAATGTTGCCTAGATTCTATGCATATAAAACCTAACAAAGCAAAACCCAAATAAGCCTGAGAGACTATAAACAAAATACGTAAAAGAAGGGAAAGTTATTAAAAGTAGTGAAAGGAACTAATGACTGTAGATTTATATATTATTTGAACAATATTCTCATTAGCAGAGACAATATTTAGCTTTCTTGCTTAGATTATTCTTTTTTCTTCTTTTTCTTTGAGACTGGAGACATAACTAGCTGCCAATTGCCAAAACCATATACAGTATTTGACCTCCTGTGATAGTTTTCATTCCGTCATTTTTATAGCCACTGTCCCTCCTTGTTGTCCCATTATGGAATGTGAAATGTACTATGGTCATTTCTGTAATCCCCGTGCATAAAGTGGAACACTGAAGGCAATGACAAATAGTTATGCACCATTCAAGAATCTGCAACTATAAGGTTGGAATTCTGTGAGTTAATTGCAGTTATTTATTATTTATTTATTAACCTTTATTTATAAAGCGCTGTAAGTTTACACAGCGCTGTACATCAATTTTTTAGTCAGACGGTTCCCTGCCCTCAGGCTTACAATCTAAAAGACACGACACAAAAGGAGAAGGGAGTGGTGGTGGGGAATAGGATCAGGTCCAGCAGATCTTTTCCACCTCCGAGGCCTGGACCAAGGCAGATGGACTGGAGGAAGGGCTTGGCTTCTTGATGGATGGTTAGAAGGAGGCTTCCTGGGTCAGAGAGGGGCTCAGTTAATCCCAGTTAGTGTACACCCATGTGACCAGTTATTGAAAGGTGATTTAACAAGTAGGTATACCTAGTTGATTCAATGGCTTTATGAAACAGCTACAATTTTGGAACTCCACTTATGCAGCCATGAACTGAATACACCCATTGCACATTGGCCATGTGTATAAGGAAACGTATACAGCTCTACGTCACCAACAGGACTCTGGTATATATGCGGGCATTTTGAGGCAAATATACTGATTCAAAAGTAACTGTACAGTTTGTCTTGTGGTAACAGCACTTTTGCCGCAGAACTTTTAACAGTGGTTTCCAAGAGGCCCATGTGGGCCCAGTGGTGCACTTAAGTAGCACATCACTACAACCTGGGAGTGAAATGATGGAACAGTGCAGCACTTATTCTACAGGGCTGATTTAATCATAAACTGAAATGTTGAGGAGGCCAAGGAAAAAAACTTATAGTACAGATTCAAGAACCTGTGTCCAGGTTTCTGAGCTTAGCTTAGAGGATGGATTAATAATAATAATAATAATTTTTTTTATTTATATACCGCCCTATGGCGAACCAATCCGGGCGGTTTACGACATTAAAATAACATACAGCATAAAACAATATATTTCCCTCCCCCCTTAAAAAGTCATTAAACAACATATCTAATTTAAAACCACAATAACTAGTTAAAATAACAATAAATTAAACAAAATAATACCAACCAACAAACCACTGCAACTTCAGTTCTAAAGAAAAGAAAAGGGGGCTTTGGAGACATTACTGAGGAGGGAGGAGATCCTGAGATCCTGAGGCCGGGATATTTCAGTCTGGGAAGGCCTACCTGAAGAGATTCGTCTTGACAGCCTTTTTGAAGCTGTCCAAAGATGTTAATTGACGGATCTCATCCAGTAGGTCATTCCAGAGCCTGGGGGCGACAGCTGAAAAAGCCCTCCGGGAGGTCGCTGCAAGCCTCAATTTTTGAGGCTGCAACAAGTTCCTCCCAGAGGACCGGAGAGCGCGGGAAGGATTGTATGGGAAGAGGTGGTCTCTGAGATAGCTTGGACCCAAGCCATTTAGGGCTTTAAAGGTAATAACCAACATCTTGTACTGGGACTGGAAACCAATAGGCAGCCAGTGGAGGGACCTCAAAACTGGAGTGATATGGTCCCTTCTGGATGTTCCTGACACAAGCCTGGCTGCCATGTTTTGAACCAGCTGTAGTTTCCGAACTAGGCACAAGGGTAGCCCCATGTAGAGCGCATTACAGAAGTCAAGGCATGAGGTTACCAGCACGTGCACAACTGTCTCGAGATCCCTTACTTCCAGAAAAGGGCGCAGCTGGCGTATCAGCTGAAGCTGATAACAGGCGCTCCTGACGGTCGCATTCACCTGATCTATCATCAGGAGCGACGAGTCAAGGAGCACCCCCAGACTGCGAACACAGTCACTAGAGGAGAGTGTGACCCCGTCCAGGACTGGTGGTTGCAACCCAATTCTTGGTTTCGGGGCCGCTACCGTGAGCACCTCCATCTTGTTCGGATTCAGCTTCAATCTGTTTTTCCTCATCCAGCCCATTACCACCCGAAGACATTCATTGAGAGAAGAGATGCCATTAGAATTCGAGGCCAACGAACGAGACATGGAGAAATAGATTTGGGTGTCATCAGCGTACTGATAGCACCCAGCACCATAACTTCATATGATCTCACCCATCGGCTTCATATAGATGTTAAACAACATTGGGGACAAAATAGCTCCCTGAGGGACCCCACAAAGGAGCTACTGTCCCCGAGCAGCACCCTCTGGGACCTGCCCGAGAGGAAGGACCGGAACCACTGCAATGCAGTGCCTCTGATACCTAATCCCCCCAAGCGGTCCAGGAGGATGCCATGATCTATCGTATCGAAAGCCGCTGAGAGGTCTAAGAGCACCAACTGGGTCATACTACCCCTGTCGATGCTCAGACGCAGATCGTCAGTCAAGGCAACCATGGCAGTCTCAACCCCAAAGCCTGTCCTGAAGTCGGTTTGAAATGGGTCTAGATAATCGGTTTCATCCAAGACAGCTTGGAGCTGAAGAGCGACCGCCCTCTCGATTACCTTGCCCAAAAATGGCAGCAAAGAAACA
>NC_056524.1:12469945-12495060 GCF_019175285.1 Sceloporus undulatus
GAAAAAGGCCTTGAGTTTTCATCTCAGGGGGTCCAGGAGGTTTTTTCAGAAGTGGCTTAACAGCCGCTTCCTTCAGACAAGATGGAACTGCCCTCCCTAAAGGAATCTCCTCATGCATCCCCCCCCCCCCCCGGTCGGGCCAGCCCTGATGGCAAGGGTCGAGAGGGCAGGTTGTTTCTCCTCACCTTACCAACAGCTTGTCCACTTCCTCGCTACTCACTGAAACTCTACCTCTTCCTCTAAGACAGACTGGAGTTTGACACCATTTTAACATCCATGGCTCAATGTGACGGAATTCTGGGATTGTAGTTTGGTGAAGCACCACATCTCTCTGACAGACCGGCTGAATACCCCACCAAAAAACAAATCCCAAAATTACATCACATTGAGCAGTGGTGTCAAACTGTTTATTGCTGCATCCTTTTCAGCTGCTAACTTCAACCCCTGATCAGACACATTGGGGTTTTCCCTGAGGCTCCTCACTTTCCCCTTCTCATGAAGGAAAGTAGGAGAAAGCAGCAGTGAAACCAGAAGTTTGAAACTCAGCAAGCAACAGCTGAGCATGCATCACTTTCCTATGTGTGTGAATCAAAGAAAAAACTCCTTCACTAGAGTTTGCAAAAGATGCCAAAATTACACTTACCTTCATGCAACTGACTATCTGTGACACCTTAGGTTAGGCCAGCTTTCCTACCTGGTGCCCTTTAAGTTGTTTGGACTGAATCCCACAATGCTTGCCATTAGTAGTGCTGAGTAGTGGTGAGATAGAAGATTTTTAAAGTTTCCTATTTATATGCATATAAATGTAGTTTGTAGAAATAAAGGTACATGACTTGGAAAGATGAGAGGCCCAGGATGCAGGCAAAAGAGTAAGATTTAAGACATGAGAGCTCAAAGTGACCTAAAGATCTGACCTCGAGGATCTGGAAATTGTTGTTAGTTGAAGTTAGCAGAGAGACATGAATCCTGATAAAGAGATATTCCGCAAGGACTAGAAGGGGGGCAAAGACAGATAAGGCTAATAGGCTAAGGAATGTGGCTAAAATGTACCTTTAATGTATTCATGTATCGTACCTGATTGTACGAAAATCCTGTATGTTTAACTTTTGCCATATCCAGTGGGATATGCCAGCTAGAGTTCTTTGTTTCAATCCTATATAAAGGAGCATTTTTTCTTGTTCGGGTTCTGGGATCTTTGTGGAATGTGAATTCCTCCCAGAGTGACAGCTGTCTAAAATAACAATCTTGTGTTTGCAAATTCATCTTTGGTCCCTTCCTTTCTGGTTTGTCAGACCGAGGTTGCTGCGTGAGTCTAGTGGAAGAACTTGCAGTGTTTTATCGTTTCCACAACATGGGAAGCTATTTACAAATAGCTGCTGCTCCATCAGACCAGAGGGTGAATCAATGGATTCAATGACAAGAAAAGGAGATCATCTAAACTTTAAGACAAATGTTTGACTGTAATAACTTTTTAACTGTGAATTAGACTGCCTTGGAGTGGGATGACTCTCTTCTTTGGGAGTCTTTAAAGAGAGGTTGGATGGGCATCTTTCAGGCTTTAGCATTTATTTCTGCAGGCAAGGATTGAACTAGATGGCCTTGTGGTCCTGTCCCACACTAAGTTTCTAAAATTCTGATATCCAGAGGTAGGTCAGGAAAGCTAGCTCAACAAACTGGGATATATAAAATTGCTCGATTTGTTCCTCTACCAACTTTAGAGCCTCAAGGAAGGTGAAAGGGAGAGATGAAGGTTAGCCCGCCCCCCCACACTACACTACTAGCGTCACTGACTATTGTTCTTCCTTGGTTCAGAATACAAAATTGTTCCAGCTTGCTCTACTCCAATATATTATGAATCAAGCATCCTTTCTCCAAGCAATTTCTGCTCCAGCTCAGAATGCAAAATGAGATTCTGTTTCTTTGGTAGGATTTCAGGGTGATGAGAGTACCAAAAAGGCACCTACTTTGAAGTTATTTGATTTCTTCTTACATGCAATGATGTTTTACGATTATTGCAAAGAAGATGTTGGGATCAGAGAGGCGGATGTTTTATGCGAGGCAAAAGAAAAGTTGGTGGTTCGTGTGCTAGCACCCGTATCACTGCTGACCCCAGCATAGAGTGACCAGACATCCTCCCTTTTCCAGGACATGACCTACATTTCAACCTTCTGTCCAGGAAGAATTCCAAAATATTCTCCATTTTGAGCTGACTAAGAAAAGTCATTGAATAACATCACATTTGCAATTCCCCTATGAGAAATTTGTCTACTTGGCAGCCTGTCCTTGCTGAAAATAGAGGACTAGGGTGAATCCTTCTAAAGTTCTTTTTCTCTTAGAGCAACACGCATTGACAAGACTTGCCACCCAGAGCTCAGGGTGCATTTGGTGCTTGGAGGGGGAAAGGAGAACAAACATGTTAGGCAATGGGGCTGCTTGAGGATACAGTGCAAATATGAAAGGTTTTTTTTCCAAAATTTCAGCACAATGGACAATTGAAAGAAACAATTTAAATGTAATTCAGTCAGGGTGTGTTGCTAGTAAAGTACAATTTTAGCATTTATCTTGCCCATGGTTTTATAAGTATACTGCAAGTCAACAAGGCATTCTAACAAAGATAGTTCATCAAAAATACAGCTGTATATATAATAAAATAGAGGTTATGTTAATATAGCTGTGAGACCCAGTGTAGTGTAGTGGGTTTGAGCGCTGAACTATGAACTACTAATAGAGTTTGAATCCTGGCTGGCTTGTCCATGTAAACCCACTGAGGTGACCCTGGGCAAGTCACATTCTCTCAGCCTCAGAGGATGGCAATGGCAACCCTCCTCTGAACAAATCTCATCTTAGGGAGCCATAAGTCAGAATAACTGGGGGGTGCACAATACCAACACAGCAACATAGCTGTAAATAATCATATGAAATGACCTTATATGTATTGGTCTTTTTTACTTTTATTTGGTAATGTCTACTTTTTCTTGAACAATCCTAAATTTGTGGTGCCTTGTCTCTTTTGCGGTTATGACATGGTCACCCTGCCCCAGCGGCCACAGCTTGAGAACTCAGAGAACGGAGTTCGAATCTCAGTTCAGCCATGTCAGCCACCAGGTGACCTTGGGCAGTCTCATTCTCTCAGCCTCAGAGCATGGCAATTGCAAGCCCCCTCTGGAGAAAGGGGTTTCTTCTTACAGGGGTTTTCTTGGCAAGTTTCTTCAGAATGGGTTTGTCACTGTTTGAAGCTGAGAGTGTGTGACTTGCTCAGGTCACCAAGTAGGTTCAAGGTTCAGTGGTGATTTGAACCCTGTTCTCCAAGTCCACTGCTCAAACCACAATACCTGGTGTTCTCTCAAATGTGTGTGTGTGCGTGTGCGTGGTGTTATGTTCTGTTCTTTTATCTTTAACAAAACATAAAAATCTATGCTTCTCCCAATGTTTTAGACTTCTGCTCCCAGAATTCCGTCTCCAAACTGGCTGGACTTCTGAGACTTGATGTCTAAATTCTTCTGGGCTAGGGTCCAGCTGAGTAGGGGCACGAACTCAGCCAAGCTGTCTGTATGTGAGAGGACAAGTTTTCCTTCATCCTTTTGCTTCTCCCATCACAAGACTCCTTCTCTGTTTATAAATGCAGACACAGAGGTAATACAGTACTATGCTCTCTCTAATTGTAATTATTGTGTAAATTTTAAAAAAGGAATTAAATACCAGCAGGGATCCACCAGCAGGATCCACACCAGAAGACAAACAGTGCAGTATTCCTTTATGTTTGGATCCCACTGAAAATCCATCCACCAAATTCTGTTATTTTCCCAGGGAGAAGCTTTGCCAAATATATGTAAGGAATTTTTCCCCACAAGCTGGGTTTTAGTTTGACCAAAAATAAAGAATAAAATTAGACAGTTATGCATTTTTCTTTACCTTTTCAGGTGACCTGAACTTACCATCTTTTTCTCTTTTTCTTTTGCCCTTAAAATGTAATCACACTTTTTGAAATGCAGCGAATGATGAAAAATGATATGCACAAAAGGGCTGCATTCTGCAAGGCTGAGAACAGAGTGGGCAAAAGACAAAAAGAGCATGAAATCCTCTTTTGTACCAAGGAGCAAACTTTTAAATCTTTGTACAAAAATAGCACTTTTAAAAAAATGAGTAGGAAGGGTCCACAATTTGGTGGAAAAGAACATGCTTTGCACACCCAAAGTCCCGGTTCATTCTTTGCATCTCTAGTTTTTTTGTTTTGTGTTGTGTGTTTTTTAAGGCTCAAGTCACAAATGACATAGCCTTTGGTAAAAAACAAGAATGGAATACTAAGAACGGGCCTAGGACCTTTGGTGTGAAAAACCTGCATCTTTCACTGAATTATGGGCCCTTCCTATTCCTCTCCTCCGCTCAGGTCACAAATAATAAAGAGGGCCGAGTGGTTAGTAGTCTGAGCATTAGATTCTGAAAACCAGGTTTGTTCCCTGTTCAGCCACAGAAACCCACTGGGCAGACTTGGGCAATTCACTCTCTCACACACACCCCAGCCTCAGAGGGCTGGGGCAAATGGTGCCAAGAAAACCACTTAAGGGACAAACATGGAGGCAATACACAATCGCCAACACAAGTGACAAAGGCCTTCCCTACCTGGGGGTTGCTGGATGTCAGAATGAACACCACAGGGCAAATGGAAGGTCTAGATACTCTAGAGGGAAACCTCTGAGATATGAATTGGTTTTACTTTGGGGTTTGTTTAGTTTTAGTTTAGCCCCTGTGTCATGCACCTCCACTGTCGAAATAATGTAATCTGACACCACTTTTTATTATGTAGCACCATCCTATGAAAATCCTGGGATTGTGTTTTACAAGGTCTTTCGTTTCTCTGCCAAAGTGTACTGGTGCCCACCAAAGACTACACATCCAGGATCTATACGATAGGAGTGGCAATTAAAGTGGAGTCAAACTGTACTGTATCTAGTAGATGCATCCTTGGAAACGTCCATGTCATGGAGCAATGAATCCATTTCAGATTCTAGTTCACACCTAAAGGGAAGCATCCAAAGTCCTGACTCATTTCTCCACAAAACAGGTTCAGCTCCTCCTCAGGTAGCCAGTCAAAGCCACAATGGGGTCACTGGCCATTAACATGGAAGTCATCAGCTTCTGCTGCTTCAGAAAAACCGGCATCCTCTTCAGCAGTTGTAAGCTTGCTTTACAATCATAACCACTTTAGATTTCATGTTTACAGTGTGATCAACCATATGTGAGCTCAAAAAACCTACTTTTTCAGCCTGTCAGCACCCCTACCAAAAGTTTCTGAGACATGCAGATTAGCAAATGATTTCTGTAGCTTCCTTCTGGTCACAGGGTGTGCTGGGAAAAGCCATTATGGTAGGACCCCAGGGATTCTCCAGTTGCTTGTTCTCAGTTGTGCCTTGAAAGTGAGAAAGCACTGAAGACATAATTTGCAAGTTCCTGATCTGCAACGTCTCAGAAAAACACTTAGGTTGGCGTGCGTGACAGGCTAGAAGGGGGGTAACTAAAATATTGGAGCTTTTCATCATCATTACAATGATGATTGTGGCAATGGGTTCCATATCAGTGGAGTGCAAATCGTCCTGGATCATCTGCGCTTTAAAAGAGCTATCCATGGTTCAATCCGTTCTACAATAGGATCAGCACCTTGGACAGAATCTTTAAAGATTAAAATAAAACCCAATCTGCACCTCATGTCTAGGTGTCCCATTTCACATCAGTAGGAGGGATGGCCTGGCATTAAACAGCAGGGTTTTACCTCCGAACTTCCAAGAAACTCTATGGCAAAATAGAGGTGAAAATGACCCAGAGTAAAAAGACTATTTACCACGGATCAGGCCAGATCCACTGGATCTGTGTCCCATCTACCAGAATCAGGCCCAATTCTACCCTGGGGTTGTGGCAGAGTCGTCTAGACTGAAAGATGCAAATGGGAACACAGGCCTTTGGCCTGTGTTGACAACTATATATGAGTTTTTAAAACCAGGAAATCTTGGAAGACTGCACTCATTCCCAGGGGAAAAAAATCATATTTGTCCCCATATGCCAAACACCCACGGGAGAGGCACTTCACCATGTTCCATAGCCTCTCTTGGTATTTTAGATGCAGGGAGGTTCTTTTAACAAACAAGTGGTGTTCACTTCCTATTCACTTTCACTTTGCCACACCCAATCTATAAAAATGTATAAATTATATCTCCAGAAAATGTCGAATTACAGATTGTCTACTAAGAAGGGGGGCATTACTCAGTCTTCTAGACCTGCTTTACCTAAAGAAATCCCTGGGTCCAATTTCACCATCTCCAAGTAAACTAGAAAAATCCAAGGGCTGGGAAAATCCTGGTCTAAAACTCAGCCATAATTCATTCAACCCAATGCCAGAATAGATGGATCACTCATCCTGACTTGGTATAATGCAGCTTTCAATACAATAGTCATTGTTTCCCATCCCTACAAGTGATTATTTGAGAAAATCAAATCTCTTTCCCCTTTTAATACAAAAACGGGAGAGGCTTACAGACAATTAAAAAATATTTAGCGTAAACAGCATCATAGAAGGTCTTAACGAACTGACAAAAATCAGTCTTAGAGTGGCAATTGATGCCGCAAAGAATTCTTCTATGTGCACAACTGTGTCTGCAGAGTCTTGTCAGCCGAGCTGTTCAGGGTGGTTAAAGAGCTAATTACTCGCCTTCCATCCTGAACCCGTTACTAGAACCATTAAAGCCTGCTGTGACGCTTTAATGACTTTTTTGTGGATAAAATTCTCAGAAAGGCTGATCTGGACACAGACATTGAAACAGAATCAGTAAGAGAGGTGTCCCGTGACTTGTGGACTTAGTTATACTGGATTAATGTGAGTTTGTAAATACTGATGAAGTAGACAAACTCTTGGAAGTGAAAGGGAAGATGTGCTTCTTTCGATCCTTGCCCATCGTGGCTGAAATTGGGGGGGGGGGGTGTGATGAAAACGTTGTTATATCTCACAATTACACATCCCTTAAAGAAGGAACATTTCCATCAGAATTAAAACAAGCAATAGTTAAACCGCTATTCAAAAACCCTCTTTAGATCCCCTGATAAGAATAATTACAGGACTGCTTCACTGTTACCATTTTGGGAAAGTGATCAAAGGGCAGTCGCCTCCAACTCCAGCTGTTTGGATGAAACGATTATCTGACCCATTTCAAACCGGCTTAGTGTGGCCTTAGTCAATGACCTCGTCTGGGCATTGCCGAGGGAAGTGTGACCTTGTTGGTGCTCTTGGAATCTCAGCGGCTTTCAAACCATTGGCCATGGTATCCTTCTGGAATGCCAGAGGGTTAGGTATCGGGGGCACTGCGCTCCAGTGGTTCCGTTCCTACTCTCGGGTAGATTCAGATGGTTAAAGCGGGGGATCATGTCTTCTAAAAGCGAATGGACATCTGGCATCCCTGGGTGCCATTTTGTCCCATGCTGTTTCACATTTACATGAAACTGCTGGAAGAGATCATCTGGAGACATGGGGCGCGGTGTTATCAGTATGCTGATGACACCCAAATTTATTTCTCTATGTCTCCAACTGCTGCCGTGGCTAGGAGGCATCCCTTCTCTGGGCGCCTGTCTTGGTTGGTAAGGGCTGGATGATGGAACACAAATGCAAGCTGAAGAGAGAAAAAAGAGGTACTGTGATAGGTTCCCCCATCCAGGGATGGAGATTTGTCCAACCAGTCCTGGATGGGGTCACACTTCCCCTAAAGGAAAAGTTCGCAGTTTGGGGTTTCTTCTGGATCCATCTCTACAATTATCATCTCAAGTGGAGGTGACGCCAGGAGTGCTTGGTACCAACTTCGGTTGATACGCTAACTGCGTCCCTACCTGGACTGTAAGGACCTTGAGCGTGGTACTCGCACTGGTAATCTCTCATCTTGATTTCTGTAACACGCTCTACATGGGGCTAACCTTTGTATCAATTCAGAATTTTCAGTGTGCAAAATGCGGCAGCACATTGGTCATGGTACCCTAGGTCTGACCCATAACACCCGTCTTAAGTCCTTCTTGGCTTCCAATTAGTTTCAGCACAGTACCAAAGTGTTGTTCGTACCTTTACGCCCTACATGCTTGGCCTGATTACTTGAAGGAACTCTTTCCCTACACAATCCGCCCCGTATGCTCAGACAACGGGAAGAACCTATTGGATTATCCAAGGAACAGATTAAGATCTACTCCCACAGGGCATTCACTGCTATGGCTCCCCAAACTGTGGAATGGTTTGCCAGAGGGATCCATCTATAAACTACCTCGTATGCTTTTAAGAAGGCACTCAAGGCGGATCTCTTCTGGGAGCCTTCCCCAGGACCTGGTCTAGATGACACTCAGAAATCGATGGGAATCCAGACATTGATATTGCACATGTTCGTTTTTATGTGTTTTAAGTTTTTCTTTGTATCATGAGAATGTATTTTAACTACATTGTAATTTTATACTGTGTTGTTCTCCCGCCTCAATCGTTAGGGAGAGGCGGGATATATAAAAATAAAAATTATTTTGTTGTTGTTGTTATTATTCTTATTTTATTTGTACAAGTAAACCGCACCACAAGAATTAACCATCTATTAATTTGCAAATTTTCAAGAATTTATTTAAAGCTGTTACATCAAAATGATCCCTGTTTACAGCCTCATTAGAGAACTGGCTTGAATTTGTCAGTCTTAAAAATTAAATACAATAACTCTATGGTTGCTATTAGCAAAATGAAGCATCAATTAGAGGTATTTCCAGAGATAGATAAATTAATGAGGGCAGTCATCATTACAAGTTTTAGTATGGCCCTAACCATGTCATGAACCTAGAATAAATTGTTATATTGAGATGCTTCATTAGATCTTGATATAATGTTATCCAATAAAAAACTTATAAAATGATTGCAATCAGGCAAGTCTAGCATTGTACAGAAACAGGACTGTGTACTTATTTCTCTAGCCTCTAATGCAATTATTATTATGTACAGTGGAACAAACAGTGATCTGGAAAGTATTAGATGAAGCAGGAATTTTTTTGAATGGGTACCAAATCAAATGAGTGAAATTGATCTGCTTCTGCTTTGAACAATTAAAGAAATAAATTTCAGTGCAGAAGATAGCTGGGAAACCTTGGGTATGTGAGTGTGTGTGTGTGTTTGGCTGTGTTTGTGTGTGCAATTCAGTGTGTGCATGCCTATTCTCTTTGTTGTTGTTATGATCATCCCACGATTTTGCAGGATGCAGCCATTACATTAAAGTGGTACCAGGACCGCACCTACACTGCAGAACTGAAGCATTTTGACAACCTCTTTAACTGCCATGGCTCTGTGTTTATGAAATGCGGATCTGTGGTTTGTGATATATTTAGCCTTCTTTTCAGAGAGCTCTGGTGCCACAACAAACTACAATTCAGGATTCATAAACATTACAACTGGCCGTTACATCAAGCATCAAACCGCAATATTCTACAGTGTGTGCAGCAGTCTGGGTGCTAAAACTGTGCAGTGTGAAAGTGACCTCCCTTAGCGATATAAACTGAATCTATTTATTTGGATTCCAAGAGGCTTCCACTAGCCCCCTGTTTGCCCTTTTTTTTTCATCCAGATCCATCATACCGTTTGATTTTGGGTCAGCTTTTAGGGTAAAGACTTAGACCACTGATACTTCAGTGTAAACTGAAGTCCTGTTGTTGTACGTTTCACGTTGTTTTCAACTATGGTGAACCTATCACAGGTTTTCTTGATAAAGCTTGTTCAGAGGGGGTTTGCCTTGCCTTCTTAGGAAGCTGAGAGAATGTGACTGCCTCAGGTCATTCAGTGGATTTCCATGGCACATCAGGGATTCCACACCAATCCCAATTTAGCACTCAATCACTATACATACTGGTGCTAAGTGAATACTACTGTGGTTGAAATCCTTGTGTGAAATATAAAAAACTATAGAAAGATGGAGTCACCTTTGTCAGCCAGAGGAGATAGTTTTTGAATAAAGGCTTGGAGTTACTAGAGCGAAAGAATAGCGGAGTGCATCTTGACCTAGAGGAAGCTGGCAACCAGTAGAAAAGACATAACATAAACTACTGAGATAAAGACCTGCAGATAGCAAGGCTAGGAGCGAAAGCCACGAAATCCTACAGGAGGGGTAAGGCGTGATGATGCAGTTTTTAATGTATGCATGTCGGCCAGCCATGATGGGCAAGGGTCGAGAGGGCAGGTTGTTTTCCTCACCTTACCAAGCAGCTTGTCCACTTCCTCGGTACTCACTGATTGGAGCTGATCCAGAATAACTTCGTCGACGGAGTCGCTGGACACCTCGCCTATAGATTCTGTTGCAACAGTGGAGTCTAAGTCGTCTCTTATCTGAGAGATTTTATCTGTGATGAACTTGTTAAACGCGTCACAGCAGGCCGTCGTCAGGTTAAGCAAGGGATTTGGCGCAGGAGGTATCTGCGTCATTTCCCTCACCACCTTAAACAGCTCTGCTGAACGGGACTCTGCAGACACAATATGTGCAGAGGAGAAAGCTCTCTTTACTGCACGAATTGCCTCCCGACTGAAACTATAAGTAGAATTATGGTTTCCATTTATTGGAGGAGAGGCTCTGGCCTGTGGCTCTCATGTGGCCCATGGAAGTTGCCCCATTTTCTACAAAGAGGACTGCTGAAAACTCTACCTCTTCCTCTAAGACAGACTGGAGTTTGACACCATTTTAACATCCATGGCTCAATGTGACGGAATTCTGGGATTGTAGTTTGGTGAAGCACCACATCTCTCTGACAGACCAGGCTGAATACCCCACCAAACAACAAATCCCAAAATTACATCACATTGAGCAGTGGTATCAAACTGCTTTATTGCTGCATCCTTTTCAGCTGCTAACTTCAACCCCTGATCAGACACATTGGGGTTTTCCCTGAGGCTCCTCACTTTCCCCTTCTCCATGAAGGAAAGTAGGAGAAAGCAGCAGTGAAACCAGAAGCTTTGAAGCTCAGCAAGCACCAGCTGAGCATGCATCACTTTCCTATGTGTGTGAATCAAAGAAAAACTCCTTCAGCTAGAGTTTGCAAAAGATGCCAAATTACACTTACCTTCATGCATACCTGAATCTATCTGTGACACCTTAGGGTTAGGCCAGCATTTCCTACCCTGGTGCCCTTTAAGTTGCTTTGGACTGTAATCCCCACAATGCTTGACCATTAGTAGTGCTGAGTAGTGGGTGAGATAGAAGATTTTTAAAGTTTCATATTTAGTATGCATATAAATGTAGTTTGTAGAAATAAAGGTACATGCATTGGAAAGAATTTGAGAGGCCCAGGAATGCAGGCAAAAGAGTAAGATTTAAGACATGAGAGCTCAAAGTGACCTAAAGATCTGACCTCGAGGATCTGGAAATTGTTGTTAGTTGAAGTTAGCAGAGAGACATGAATCCTGGAGAAGAGATATCTCCGCAAGGACTAGAAGGGGGGCAAAGACAGATAAGGCTAATAGGCTAATGGAATGTGGCTAAAATGTACCTTTAATGTATTCATGTATCTGTACCCTGACTGTACGAAAATCCTGTATGTTTAACTTTTGCCATATCCAGTGGGATATGCCAGCTAGAGTTCTTTGTTTCAATCCTATATAAAGGAGCCATTTTTTCTTGTTCGGGGCTCTGGGATCTTTGTTGGAATGTGAATTCCTCCCAGAGTGGCAGCTGTCTAAAATAAACAATCTGTGTTTTGCAAATTCATCTTTGGTCCCCTCCTTTCTGGTTCTGTCAGACCGAGGTCTGCTGTGAGTCTAGTGGAAGAACTTGCAGTGTTTTATCAGTTTTCCACAACATGGGAAGCTATTATACAAAATAGCTGCTGCTCCAGAGACCAGAGGATGAATCAATGGATTCAAATGACAAGAAAAGAGATTCCATCTAAACTTTAAGACAAATGTCTTGACTGTAATAACTTTTTAACTGTGAATTAGACTGCCTTGGAGTGTGATGGACTCTCCTTCTTTGGGAGTCTTTAAAGAGAGGTTGGATGGGCATCTTTCAGGCTTTAGCCATTTATTTCTGCAGGCAAGGATTGAACTAGATGGCTCTTGTGGTCCTTTCCCACACTAAGTTTCTAAAATTCTGATATCCAGAAGGTCAGGGAAAGCTAGCTCAAACAACTGGGATATAGTAAAATGCTGCTCGATTTGTATTCCTCTACCAACTTTAGAGCCTCAAGGAAGGTGAAAGGGAGAGATGAAGGATTAGCCCAGCCACCACACTACACTACTAGCGTCACTGACTATTGTTCTTCCTTGGTTCAGAATACAAATTGTTCCAGCTTGCTCTACTCCAATATATTATGAATCAAGCATCCTTTCTCCAAGCAATTTCTGCTCCAGCTCAGAATGCAAAATGAGATTCTGTTTCTTTGGTAGGATTTCAGGGTGATGAGAGTACCAAAAAGGCACCTACTTTGAAGTTATTTGATTTCTTCTTACATGCAATGATGTTTTAAGTGATTATTGCAAAAGAAGATGTTGGATCAGAGAGGAGGATGTTTTACTGCCTGAGGCAAAAGAAAAGTTGGTGGTCTGTGTGCTAGCACCAGTATCACTGCTGACCCCAGCATAGAGTGACCAGACATCCTCCTTTTCCAGGACATGACCTACATTTCAACCTTCTGTCCAGGAAGAATTCCAAAATATTCTCCATTTTGAGCATGACTAAGAAAGTCATTGAATAACATCACATTTGCAATTCCCCTATGAGAAATTTGTCTACTTGGCAGCCTGTCCTTGCTGAAAATAGAGGACTAGGGTGAATCCTTCTAAAGTTCTTTTTCTCTTAAGAGCAACAGCATTAGACAAGACTTGCACCCAGAGCTCAGGGTGCATTTGGTGCTTGGAGGGGGAAAGGAGAACAAACATGTTAGGCAATGGGCTGCTTGAGGATACAGTGCAAATATTGAAAGGGTTTTTTCCAAAATTTCAGCACAATGGACAATTGAAAGAAACAATTTAAATGTAGATTCAGTACAGGGTGTGTTGCTAGTAAAGTACAATTTTAAGCATTTATCTTGCCCATGGTTTTATAAGTATACTGCAAGTCAACAAGGCATTCTAACAAAGATAAGTTCATCAAAAAATACAGCTGTATATATAATAAAATAGAGTATATGTAATATAGCTGTGAGACCCAGTGTAGTGTAGTGGTTTGAGCGCTGAACTATGACTCTAAATCAGAGTTTGAATCCTGGCTGGCTTGTCCATGTAAACCCACTGAGGTGACCCTGGGCAAGTCACATTCTCTCAGCCTCAGAGGATGGCAATGGCAACCCCCCTCTGAACAAATCTCATCTTAGGGTAGCCATAAGTCAGAAATAACTGGGGGGTGCACAATACCAACAACAGCAACATAGCTGTAAATAAATCATATGAAATGACCTTATATGTATATGAGTCTTTTTAACTTTTATTTGGTAATGTCTACATTTTTCTTGAACATCCTAAATTTTGTGGTGCCTTGTCCTCTTTTGCGGTTATGACATCTGGTCACCCTGCTCCAGCGGCCACAGCTTGAGAACTCAGAGAACGGAGTTCGAATCCCAGTTCACCCATGTCAGCCCACCAGGTGACCTTGGGCAAGTCTCATTCTCTCAGCCTCAGAGCATGGCAATGGCAAGCCCCCTCTGGAGAAAGGGGTTTCTTCTTACAGGGGTTTTCTTGGCAAGTTTCTTCAGAATGGGTTTGTCACTGTCTGAAGCTGAGAGTGTGTGACTTGCTCAAGGTCACCAAGTAGGTTTCAAGGTTCAGTGGGGATTTGAACCCTGTTCTCCAAAGTCCAATGCTCAAACCACAATACCCTGCTGGTTCTCTCAAATGTGTGTGTGTGTGCGTGTGCGTGTGTGTTATGTTCTGTTCTTTTATCTTTAACAACATAAAAAATCTATGCTTCTCCCAATGTTTTAGACTTCTGCTCCCAGAATTCCTGTCTCCAAACTGGCTAGGACTTCTGAGACTTGATGTCTAAATTCTTCTGGGCTAAGGGTCCAGCTGAGTAGGGGCACAGAACTCAGCAAAGGCTGTCTGTATGTGAGAGGCAAAGTTTTCCTGCATCCTTTTGCTTCTCCCATCACAAGACTCTTCTTCTAGTTCTTCATAAATGCAGACACAGAGGTAATACAGTACTATGCTCTCTCTAATTGTAATTATTGTGTAAATTTTAAAAAAGGAAATTAAATACCAGCAGGGATCCACCAGCAGGATCCACACCAGAAGACAAACAGTGCAGTATTCCTTTATTGTTTGGATCCCACTGAAAATCCATCCACCCAATTCTGTTATTTTCCCAGGATGAGAAGCTTTGCCAAATAATATGTAAGGAATTTTCCCCACAAGCTGGGTTTTAGTTTGACCAAAAATAAAAGAATAAAAATTAGACAGTTATGCATTTTTCTTTACCTTTTCAGGTGACCTGAACTTACCATCTTTTTCTCTTTTTCTTTTTGCCCTTAAAATGTAATCACACTTTTTGAAAATGCAGCGAATGATGAAAAATGATATGCACAAAAGGGCTTAGCATTCTAGCAAGGCTGAGAACAGAGTGGGCAAAAAGACAAAAAGAGCATGACATCCTCTTTTGTACAAAGGAGCCAAACTATTTTAAATCTTTGTACAAAAATAGCACTTTTAAAAAGTGAGTAGGAAGGGTCCACAATTTGGTGGAAAAGAACATGCTTTGCACACCCAAAGTCCTGGTTCAGTTCTTTGCATCTCTAGTTTTTTGTTTTGTTTTGTTTTGTGTTGTTTTTTAAGGCTCAAGTCACAAATGACATAGCCTTTGGTAAAAAAACAAGAACTGGGAATACTAAGAACTGGGCCTAGGACCTTTGGTGTGAAAAACCTGCATTCTTTCACTGAATTATGGGCCCTTCCTATTCATACTCCTCAGGCTCAGGTCACAAATAATAAAGAGGGCCAGAGTGGTGTAGTAGTCTGAGCATTAGATTCTGAAAACCAGAGTTTGATTCCCTGTTCAGCCACAGAAACCCACTGGGCAAGACTATGGGCAAGTCACTCTCTCACACACACACAGCCTCAGAGGGGCTGAGCAAATGGTGCCAAGAAAACCTCATGATAGGTTCACTTTAGGGTCACCTTAAGTGGAAAAAATGTGAAGGAACATAACACAATCGCCAACACAAGTGACAAAGGCCTTCCCTACATGGGGGTTGCTGGATGTCAGAATGAACACCACAGGGCTAAATGGAAGGTCTAGATACTCTAGAGGGAAACAGTCTGAGATATGAATTGGTTTTACATTGGGGTTTAGTTTAGTTTTAGTTTAGCCATTTGTCGTGCACCTACACTGTAGAAATAATGTAATCTGACGCCACTTTTTAATTATGTAGCACCATCCTATGAAATCCTGGGATTGTAGTTTTACAAGGTCTTTCGCTTTCTCTGCCAAAGTGTACTGGTGCCTCACAAAGACTACAAATCCCAGGATCCTATAAGATAGAGAGTGGCAATTAAAGTGGAGTCAAACTGTACTGTATCTAGTAGATGCATCCTTGGAAACGTCCATGTCAGTGGAGCAATGAATCCATTTCAGATTCTAGTTCACACCTAAAGGGAAGCATCCAAAGTCCTGACTCATTTCTCCAAAACAGGTTCAGCTCCTCCTCAGGTAGCCAGTCAAAAGCCAAAATGGGGTCACTGGCCCATTAACATGGAAGTCATCAGCTTCTGCTGCTTCAGAAAAAAGCCGGCATCCTCTTCAGCAGTTGTAAGCTTGCTTTACAATCAATAACCACTCTAGATTCATGTTTACAGTGATGATCAACCATATGTGAGCTCAAAAACCTACTTTTCCAGCCTGTCAGCACCCCTACCAAAAAGTTTCTGAGACATGCAGATTAGCAAATGATTTCTGTAGCTTCCTTCTGGTCACAGGGTGTGCTGGGACAAGCCATTATGGTAGGACCCCAAGGGATCTCTCCAGTTGCTTGTTCTCAGTGTGCCTTGAAAGTGAGCAAGCACTGAAGACATAATTTGCAAGTTCCCTGATCTGCAACGTCTCAGAAACACTTAGGTTGGAGTGCTGACAGGCTAGAAAGGTGGGTAACTAAAATATTGGAGCTCTTTCATCATCATTACACTGATGATTGTGGCCAATGGGTTCCATATCAGTGGAGTGCAAATCTGTCCTGGATCATCTGCGCTTTAAAGGAGCTATCCATGGTCAATTCCAGTTCTACAATAGGATCAGCACCTTGGACAGAATCTTTAAAGATTAAAATAAAACCCAATCTGCACCTACATGTCTAGGTGTCCCATTTCCACATCAGTAGGAGGGATGGCATGGCATTAAAACAGCCAGGGTTTTACCTCAGAACTTCCAAGAAACTCTATGGCAAACTAGAGGTGAAATTGACCCAGAGTAAAGACTATTTACCACAGGATCAGGCCAGATCCACTGGATCTGTGTCCCATCTACCAGAATCAGGCCCAATTCTACCCCTGGGGTTGTGGCCAGAATCGTCTAGACTGAAAGATGCAAAGATGAGGGAACACAGGCCTTTTGGCCTGTGTTGACAACTATATATGAGTTTTTAAAACCCAGGAAATCTTGGAAGACTGCACTCATTCCCAGGGGGAAAAAAATCATATTTGTCCCCAAATGATGCCAAACACCCACGGGAGAGGCACTTTCACCATGTTCCATAGCCTCTCTTGGTCATTTTAGATGCAGGAGAGGTTCTTTTTAACAAACAAGTGGGTGTCACTTCCTATTCACTTCTCACTTTGCCCACCCCAATCTATAAAAATGTATAAATTATATCTTCCTGAAATTGTCGAATTAACAGAATTGTCTACTAAGAAGGGGGGCATTACTCAGTCTTCTGAGACCTGCTTTACCTAAAGAAATCCCTGGGTTCAATTTCACCATCTCCAAGTAAACTAGAAAAATCCAAGGGCTGGGAAAATCCTGGTCTAAAACTCAGCCATAATTCATTCAACACAATGCCAGAATAGATGGATCACTATCCTGACTTGGTATAATGCAGCTTTCAATACAATAGTCATTGATTCCCAAATCCCTACATGTGATTATTTGAGAAAATCAAATCTCTTTCCCCTTTTAATACAAAAACAGGGAGAGGCTTACAGACAATTAAAAATCATTTATAAGCGTAAACAGCATCATAGAAGGTCTTACAAAGAACTGACAAAAATCAGTCTTATGGAGTGGCAATTGATGCAGCAAAGAATTCTTTCTATGCTGCACAAACTGCGTCTGCAGAGTCTTGTCCAGCAGAGCTGTTCAGGGTGGTTAAAGAGCTAATTCAACTGCCTTCCACCCTGAACCCGTTACTAGAACCATCTAAAGCCTGCTGTGACACTTTTAATGACTTTTTTGTGGATAAAATCGCTCAGATAAAGGCTGATCTGGACACAGACATTGTAACAGAATCAGTAAGAGAGGTGTCCAGTGACTTTGTGGACTTAGTTATACTGGATCAATGTGAGTTTGTAAATACTGATGAAGTAGACAAACTCCTTGGAAGTGTAAAGAGGAAGATGTGCTCTTTCGATCCTTGCCCATTGTGGCTGACCATTTTGGGGGGGGGGTGATGAAAACGTTGTTATATCTCACAATTAACACATCCCTTAAAGAGGGAACATTGCCATCAGAATTAAAACAAGCAATAGTTAAACCGCTATTCAAAAAACCCCTCTTTAGATCCCCTGATAAGAAATAATTACAGACTGCTCTCCCTGTTACCATTCTTGGGCAAAGTGATCAAGAGGGCAGTCGCCCTTCAACTCCAAGCTGTTTTGGATGAAACCAATTATCTGGACCCATTTCAAACCGGCTTAGGTGGCCTTAGTCAATGACCTCTGTCTGGGCATTGCCGAGGGAAGTGTGACCTTGTTGGTGCTCTTGGACATCTCAGCGGCTTTCAATACCATTGACCATGGTATCCTTCTGGAATGCCAGAGGGAGTTAGGTATTGGGGGCACTGCGCTCCAGTGGTTCCGTTCCTACCTCTCGGGTAGATTCCAGATGGTAAAGCTGGGGGACTCATGCTCTTCTAAAAGAGAATGGACATCTGGCATCCCTCAGGGTGCCATTTTGTCCCCCATGCTGTTTAACATTTACATGAAACTGCTGGAAGAGATCATCTGGAGACATGGGGCGCGGTGTTATCAGTATGCTGATGACACCCAAATTTATTTCTCTATGTCTCCAACTGCTGCAGTGGCTAAGGAAGGCATCACTTCTCTGGACGCCTGTCTTGAGTTGGTAATGGGCTGGATGAGGGAAAACAAACGCAAGCTGAATCCAGAGAAAACAGAGGTACATGTGATAGGTTCCCCAAATCCAGGGATGGAGATTTGTCAACCAGTCCTGGATAGGGTCACACTTCCCCTAAAGGACAAAGTTCGCAGTTTGGGGTTTCTTCTGGATCCATCTCTACAATTATCATCTCAAGTGGAGGTGACGGCCAGGAGTGCTTGGTACCAACTTCGGTTGATACGCTAACTGCGTCCCTACCTGGACTGTAAGGACCTTGAAGCAGTGGTACTCGCACTGGTAATCTCTCATTTTGATTTCTGTAACACGCTCTACATGGGGCTACCTTTGTATCAAGTTCAGAATTTTCAATTGGTGCAAAATGCGGCAGCCAGATTGGTCACTGGTACACCTAGGTCTGACCACATAACACCAGTCTTAAGATCTCTTCATTGGCTTCCAATTAGTTTCCAGGCACAGTACAAAGTGTTGTTCGTTACCTTTAAAGCCCTACATGCTTGGGCCTGAGTTACTTGAAGGAACATCTTTCCCTACACAATCCGCCCCGTATGCTCAGAACAACTGGGAAGAACCTATTGGATTATCCAAGGACCAGATTAAGATCTACTTCCCACAGGGCATTCACTGCTATGGCTCCCAAACTCTGGAATGGTTTGCCAGAGGAGATCCATCTTAATACTACCTTGGATGCCTTTAAGAAGGCACTCAAGGCGGATCTCTTCTGGCGAGCCTATCCCCCAGACCTGCTCTAAGATGACACTCAGAACATCGATGGGGAATCAGACATTGATATTGCACATGTATAGATTTTTCATGTGTTTTTAAGTTTTTCTTTGTATCATGAGAATGTATTTTAACTAATTGTAATTTTATACTTGTGTTGTTCTCCCGCCTCAATCCGTAGGGAGAGGCGGGATATATAAAAATAAATTTTATTGTTGTTGTTGTTGTTATTATTATTATTATTATTATTATTATTATTATTTGTACAAGTAAACAGCACCACAGAAGAATTAACCAATCTATTAATTTGCAACTTTTCAAGAATTTATTTAAAGCTGTTACATCCCAAATGATCCCTGTTTACAGCCTCATTTAGAGAAATGGCTTTGAAATTTGTAAGTCTTAAAAATTTAAATACCAATAACTATATGGTTGATATTAGCAAAATGAAGCATCAATTTAGAGGTATTTCCAGAGATAGATAAATTTAATGAGGCAGTCATCATTACAGGTTTTAGTATGGCCCCTAACAATGTCATGAACCTAGAATAAATTGTTTATATGAAGATTGCTTCTATTTAGATCTTGATATAATGTTATCCAAATAAAAAACCTTATAAAATGATTGCAATCAGGCAAGTCTAGCATCTGTACAGAAACAGGACTGTGATACTTATTTCCTCTCAGCTATCTAATGCAATTTATTATTATGTACAGGGAACAAACCCGTGATCTGGAAAGATTAGAATGAAGCAGGAATTTTTTTGAAAATGGGTAACCAAATCAAATGAGTGAACATGATCTGCTTCTGCTTTTGAACAATTAAAGAAATAAATTTCAGGCAGAAGATAGCTGGGAAACCTTGGGTATGTGAGTGTGTGTGTGTGTGTGTGTGTGCATGTGTGTGTGTGTGCAATATCAGTGTGTGCATGCAATATTCTCTTTGTTGTTGTTATTGATCATCCCAAGATTTTGCAGGATGCAGCCATTACATTTAAAGTGGTACCAAGGACCGCACCTACACTGCAGAACTGAAGCATTTTGACACCATTTTAACTGCCATGGCTCTGTGTTATGGAATTGGCGGATCTGTGGTTTTGTGATATATTTAGCCTTCTCTGTCAGAGAGCTCTGGTGCCACAACAAACTACAAATTCCAGGATTCCATAACATTACACCATGGCAGTTAAATCAGCATCAAACCGCAATAATTCTACAGTGTGGCAGCAGTCTGGGTGCTATAACTGTGCAGTGTGAAAGTGACCTCCCTTAGAGTATAACACTGAATCTATTTATTTGGATTCCAAGAGGCTTCCAATAGCCCCCTGTTTGCCCTTTTTTTTTCATCCAGATCCATCATACCGTTGATTTTGGGTCAGCTTTTAGGGTAAAGACTTAGACCACTGATACTTCAGTGTAAATCTGAAGTCCCTGTTGTTGTAAGCTTTCACGTTGTTTTCAACTTATGGTGAACCTATCACAAGGTTTTCTTGATAAAGCTTGTTCAGAGGGGGTTTGCCTTTGCCTTCTTAGGAAGCTGAGAGAATGTGACTTGCCTCAGGTCATTCAGTGGATTTCCATGGCACATCAGGGATTCAAACCCAATCCCAATTTAGCACTCAAATCACTATACCATACTGGTGCTAAAGTGAATACTACACACAACTTAGTCATAATTCAAAGACATAGCTATAGTCTGGAATATCAGTATGTAAAGGGATTTTGCAGAACCTTTGAGACAAACTGTGCGAAAGAGGTTGTAAAATAAGCTTTTATGGACATGGTCCACTTCCTCAGATACTTTGTCATAAAAACTCAGTACAGAACTCTGTCCTTGAGATGTTGACAACCCAGAAATCTCAAGCATGGAAGCTTAACATTCAGCAAATGATCAGAGGTGATAGATGTGTAAGTGAGACAAATGACTCTATGCTAAAGGAAAGACTTAAGAAAGCTATGTACCCAAATCTGTTGAAGCTTGTAGATACTTTCTAAACAATAGCTCAAAGGGAAGGAGTCAGGTTCTCTCTAAAGGAGAAAGTCAGGCCAAGAGCCAATGGCCTGTTACAGACTGCCAAAATAAAGCTCCTTCGGGTCTCTTTGGAGGTATGCTGTTTAAATGATGCATGCATCCTAAGAATCCGGAAGCTGCACCAAAGCTGAACTCCAGTGCTTAGGAATGGTGTGTGGCTTTGGCGCAACCTCCGGACTCTTAGGACCCATGCATCATTTAAATAGCATACCTCCAAAGAGACCCGAAGCAGCTTTATTTTGGCAGTCTGTAACAGGCCCCTGTTTGTTTTTTTCAAGATGTTAAAAGTATGGAGGTTTTGCGTCAGCATGGTTTAGTCAGTGGTTTGAGTGTTGGGAGACCAGGTTTTGAAACCCCCCTGAGCCATGGCAACTAGGTGGCCTTGGGAAAGTCACACACTCTCCGCCTGAGAGGAAGACCATGATAAACCCTCCTGAACAAATCTTGTCAAGGTAACTCACCTTAGAGTCACCATACGTTGGGAACAACTTTAAGGCAAACAACAACAGCAACAAGAACAAGCAAGGAATGAATCACAGGTACTGCAGACACAAACACACACACACACTGGTTGTCTTGTCGGCCTGACAGAAACATGTGGAGATACACCTGGCAGAACACCAATTCTCCCTTAAGTTGAGAGTGTGTAAGTTAACCAGTCTCACTCAGTGGCTTTCCTTGGGTGAGTGGGGATGTGAACCCTGGTCCATGAAACCCACTGGGTGAGCTTGGGCAAGTCACATGCTCTCAGCTTCAGGGGATGGCAAACCTCTTCTGAACAAACCAAGAAAAACCCATGATAGGTTCACCTTAGGGGCCCCATAAGTTGGAAATGACTTGGAGGCATACAACACACACACACACACACACACCTGGACTCCAAGTCAAGCATTCAAAACACACTATCTGTCTTTGAATTGCTCTGTAATGGGATTTCAACACTCTCAAATCTGCATAGATGGGAGGAAGGGGTCTTAAATGGCCCCAGGTACACCAGGCAAGCTGCTGATGTGAAATAGAGGAGAGGTTTGATTACTATTCAAGGCAGAACAATTCTTAAATGAAGGGTTTTATTACGGCTGCCTTTTAACAAGCAGGCAGTTGAGCTAAAGACGAAGGAGTAATTGCAATGCTTGTAATAATGGGGTGCGGAGGATGGGTAGGCAGTCCCAAGACAAGAGGCAATAGAAGCATGTATTTAACGTATTTTAAAAGGGCTGCTTTGATGAGTGCTGTGTTGAATGTGTGGAAGGCAGATCACCAGCTCCTCATATTAGGCTTCCCGTTATGAGAGGTTAGGCAAATGCCTCAGGTGGCAGGTCCCAGAGTAAGAATAACAAAAAGGCATTGGGGAAGGTAACTTGCTGTCCATAGATGTGGTACCTCATTGGCTGCATCTACACTGCAGAATTAATGCTGTCTGACACTGCTTTAACTATCATGTTACCGTGCTACGGGATTCAGGGATTTGTAGTTTTGTGAGATATTAAGCCTTCACTGTCAGAGAGCTGTGGTGCCATGACAAACTAAAAATGCCAGGATTCCATAGGAGGGAGCAATAACAGTTAAAGTAGTGTTAACTACATTAATTCTGCAGTGTGGCACCAGCCATTGTCTCATCAGGAGGTGTTAAAGCAAGATGCAACCAATCCTCTAGATCAGAGGGTAGACAAACTGCCATGCTCCTGATGTCACTGGATAGCAATTCCCAGCATTCCTCATTACTGGCTAGAGCTGATGGCAATGGTGATCCAACAACAGCCAGAGAGCTGCACTTTGCCCACCAACCCTGCTCTAGGGAGTTTCTGTATAGCCCTGTTCAGGTGTTAGAAATTAAATATGCAATGTAGAGAGTAAAGAATCACCTTCTTCTCTTTGTACATTTCTAGCACTACCTTTACTTTTTGAAAAGGAGAATTCCTTCATGCCTGAAGACTCTCTGCATGATATGAATTCCTGGGCAATCCACATTCTAGATCCTGTGAAGAGCTTCTGCATCAAGTGGAGGCTTCCCTTTTTGGAAAGTCACTCCACACTGGAAAACAGAAAAGAATATTCACAAATTTTCTCACTCCAACACATCAAAACAGCCCAATGGGAAATGGTTGAATACCAGTGAGATTTTTTCATATCCCAGCACTCATGCAAAGCAGTTGTTTGTTGAAAAAATGCAGAAAACAGTGAAAACAATAGGCACTGTTTTCTCTGCAAAGTCTAATGTCAGGAAGTTACAATCTAGTTTACAATTGTGTAAAGTTGTATTGCACCACTGCACAATGTTCATAGTCTCAAGAGGTGAGAGGAGATGTAGCTATGCCATAAGCACCACTGCACAACTGGAGCCAGTAGCACAACAGTTGGGCAACATGTCCCAATGTACAATGTGCCCTGTTACCCAAAGTGCCCTGTTTCACAATGTGTCCTGATGCACAACATCTTCTGGTGCACAACATGTACTGATTCGCAACATGTCCCGATGCACAACATGTTGCAAAGCATTATTATTATTATTATTATTATTATTATTATTATTATTATTAACCTTTATTTATAAAGCGCTGTAAATTTACACAGCGCTGTACATACAATCTTTTTAATTGGACGGTTCCATGCCCTCAGGCTTACAATCTAAAAAGACATGACACAAAAGGAGAAGGGAGTGGTGGAGGGGAAGGGGATGAGGGCCAGCAGTTCTTCTCTACCTCCGATGCCTGGATCAGGGGAGATGGACTGGAGGGAGGGCTTGGCTTCTAAATGGATGGTTAAAATTCATCCAGGGAGGCCTGTTGGAGCTAGCCTGCCTCTCTAGTAGGATAATACATATAAAATGCATAGCAATATAGGAAATGAGATATCTTGCCTCATGACTTACTGTGCAACTTCTCAGTTCACCAGCATGGTAGTGTATTGTGCGAGTGACATAAGCTCATCATCATAAAGTTACATATAGTAGCCTCTGAAGCAGGATATTAGCCAATAGTTTTCATTTAGAAGTAAAGCCCCCAAAATGTGAAAAATCATAATGTGAAAAATTGTCAAAAAGTCTCAGGAGGGATGGGGGACACTTGAAATTATTTGTTCTTGGATGTGGGTATTATTCAAAAACATAGCCATATCAGTCTAGAAAATCAATATGCAAAGGGATCTTGTAGCAACTTTGAGACTAACTGAAAGAAAGACGTTGTTAGCATGAGCTTTTGTAGACTTGAATCTGCTTCCTCAGATGGAAGTAGGCTCAAGTCTATGAAAGCTCATGCTACTAATGTCTTTCTGTCAGTTAGTCTCAAAGTTGCTACAAGATTAGTTTTTTTGTGGGTTTTTTGGGCTATGTGGCCATGTTCTAGAAGAGTTTCTTTCTGACATTTCGCCAGCATCTGTGGCTGGCATCTTCAGAGAATGCTTGCCTGGAAAAAGTTATATATATATATACACACACACACACACACACACACACACACACACACACGCAGTGTGAGCCTGGGAATGCAGGAGTGATTTGCACATGTATTGTTCTGTTGCTGATGGCAGGCCTAAGGCTGGGAGGCTAATGTAAAAGAGGATTAGTGTCTGCTAATTGATGCTCATTATCTGCTGGGAAAGTCCCTATATAGACTTGTCTGCAGCTGCATGGTATGCGGTAAACTCCTGTGGCTGTGAGAGGGTCTCTCTGGTCCTTGGCTGAGCGAAGCATTTGCTGGATTTTCTTCATCGGTTTGTAAACCATTTGAAGAGAAGTTTACATAAGGATCACCAAATGCAGTGTGCAAACAAGAATCAAGGAACATGAGAGACACTGCAGACTGGGCCAGCCAGAAAAATCAGCAGTAGCAGAACATGTTACAAACCATCCTGGGCATAAAATACTGTTTGAAAACACTGAAATTCTGGACCATGCCAACCACTACCATGTCAGGATGCACAGGGAAGCCATTGAGATCCACAAACATCTGGATAATTTCAACTGGAAAGAAGAAACCCTTAAAGTGAACAATGTGTTTTCCCATTTGATTTGCTTGCGTCCTCCATTTTGCCTATTCTTCAGGACTATAGCCACT
>NC_056524.1:12495097-12545493 GCF_019175285.1 Sceloporus undulatus
TCTGCGTCGCGTTTGCGACGTAGCGAGGCGCCAGGGGCGCGCTCGCTACGTCAGCAGCGGCGCGACGCGTCTGGACGCTGTGCGTCCGATGCGTAAAGATGGCGCCGGCCATGTAGAAAGGCCGGCGCCATCTTGTACGGACGGAGTCCGTACGAGGCCCAGGGGCGTCTAAAAGAGACGCCCCTTTTTTAAAATGGGACGTCCTCCGGACGTCCCAAAGGGCCGTCTGGAAAGCCCCAATATTTGGCTATCAGTCCTGAAGAATAGCAAAATGAGGACTCAGCAAATGCAAATGGGAAAACACTCAGAGTCAGGGGCTTTCCCAGCAGATAATGATCACCAATTAGCAGACACTAATCCTCTTTTGCATTAGCCTCTCGGCCTGAGGCTGGCCACGGATGCTGGTGAAATGTCAGGAAGAAACTTTTCTAGAACATGGCCACACAGCCCGAAAAGCCCACAAAAAACTATGGATGCTGGCCATGAAAGCCTTTGACTTCACATGCTACAAGATTCCTTTCCATGTAGGAATTATGTAAGTGAGTCTGAAGAGAAAACATGAGCAGGGAGTGGAATTAGTTTGTATAGTCTCTAACACCTAAATAGGCCTTCTGTTGAACAGTAAATCATGGAAATAGTTTAATGACTGCTACCACAGTTGATTCCTTTTCAATGTGTAGCAAAAATCTTTCATAAAAGGCATATCCAAGCAAGCGGCTACTCCAGAATTAATAGTCTACTTGCGTTCTAACACAAGCACAGGCCTGAAGTTTCCAACCTCATACTGAAGAGTGACAGCAATGAGTTCCTTTATTTCACCTCAATTTTCTTCTTGAATAAGAAAGGGTGAGAACATTACCGACTAAAGATATATAGCTTCAGAACTCAGGCTAATGAAAGTAGAGGTTAAAAATGGAAACAAGTGTGGAGTTGTTTGACAAAAGCATGCAGGCTAGCATAGAAGCCCTGCAGCTCTGAAGAGAAAAGATTATGCCTCATGCCCAACAAATTGTTTTCTATTTTTTACAAAAATAATTTTATCAAGGTGGAGAGGTAAATTATTAGTTTAGAATAACAACTGTATTGGGAGAAGCTTGGTTTTCTAATTTCAGTGACCATTTTCATTACATTCTTGATTCATACAGAAAAGGAGGAATGAAAACGTCTGCTCTTTTTTCTCCACCACCGTGATCTCGCAGCCTCACACAAAACACTGGAATTTTTATTGGGATCAAAGAAATTTATTTCTGAATAAGTTTGTGTTATATGATAGAACTGAAGTGGAGAATTGTGAGTCAGACAGGGAAAGATAGATTGAAAAAAGATAGTTCTAAGTGGGAGAAATGATGGAAAAAATCAGATAAAGATTGGATGCAAGTTGGAGTCATCCAGATATGTTGGACAGCCATTATGCTGTCCAACACATCTGCAGGATGTCAGATTGCAGATGAATGATATAACCTCAGATTAGTGGCAATAATTCTCATGGTTGAAAGTTATGGTGGCAGAAAGATGATGCTGTACCCTGTTAGTATTTTTAAAAAGCTCGCTGAGGCAGATACCTCAGAAAAGGTTAGCAAAGCTGACAATCCGAGGTCAAAAAAGTGATAAATTGACAACTTCATCCCTCGGGCAAAGAAAGGTCAATATATACATTTAATTTTTTCTCTGTTTCTCACTTTCATAAGCCCATTCTATCCCATCTCTGCATTAGTCTCCCAATATAGAGAGTTTTGTACATACTGTTGTATTTTTCAAGCAATTTTCTCTCCCATAATGGGTTTTTGAATATCATTTCCATAAATATACACACTGTTGTGCATGCACACTTTCCCCTACTGTATGCATTTTAAACCTTTTTTTAAAAAATCTGCATCATGAAATATGGGGAAATGCATTTACCCAAGAACATATTGGTGCACAGAGTGCAAATTAGATCAGCTTGCAATAAAATGTGAACCCTATGCAAAGAGCGAGGGCAAAAGTACACAGGACATTAATCATGTATTTTGTCCTGGAGTGCAATTTGACAGTATAAGGGAAATGTGATCCAAATTGCTAAGTTGACCAAAAACAAGAGCAAAAGATGATTTTAAGACTCACAACTAGTGATGTATGAATGAAACATAATCCACACGGTATGTGTTCCAGAAGGTCAGGTGCTCAGAGGCCATGCTGGATGAGAGATTTGAGAGATGTCTTTCAAAAAGTTATTTTTCCAAAGCTCTGATAGTTTGACCCTCCCTGCAGGCTCTTCTTAAGAGTATGACAACTAAGAGGAATCGACTGATATCTCCCCAGATAACTTGAGCTATACTCTGCAACAGTTGGGGCAGGCTGCTGCTAAAGTCTGCATACCCAGCAACCATCATTTATGCCCTTCTAACTTCATTGCACAGCATTTCCCATTGGACTGCCTTTAGTTACTGTTTGGCTGATACAGAACAGGTGAGGACATCTCTAGAGCAAAGCAGAGATGGACCACCGAAAATTATATTACACCCGCCCTCCAGGTCTACAGTGGCTCCCTACAGCATTTTTATCAGGTTTACTGGTCATATATGTCAAGAGCTTTGATGACACAGGAGAAACCTGTAGTGTTACATTGGCGAGTTACAGACCGCCCATTTGGGGTGGCCTGCACCCGCCTCTTCCCCTGGTGTATCGGGGCCTCAGCTGCCAGACCGGCAGCCTCCGAGGCCCCGATCCGCCACTTTGCAGGCTGCAGGGAAGCGGCAAAAGGCGTCCAGACGTGGCACGGCGGAAGTGATGGTGCAAGAGCACGCCTATCGCCTCGCGGCACCACTTCCGGGGGCCAAAAAGGAGTGCCATTTCAGCGCTCCTTTTTAGCTGCGCTGGGAAGCCTCGCGGTCTGGCCGCTGGCCTGGCCGCTGGGGCTTCTTGGCGTAGCTAATGGAGCCGGCGCAAGACTGCCCACTTTTGGGCGGTCTGTAACGCGCCACACATGCATCAGAAAACCCCTTTCTTGACATTTTATGCTTCACTCCCTTGTCACCCTCCAGATATTTTGAACTTCACTGTACACCATTATTAAACTTTGGCCATGCTGGTGGGGCTGATTGGAATCCCAAACATCTGAAAAATACCGAGTTGGAGAAGGTTGCTGGAGCAAGAGGAATCAGTTTCCTCCATCTTCTGTTTGAAAGCCCTTTAGATATTGCAAGATGGCTGCTATATCTCCTCTTTATCAACTCCTCTCCAGATCAAGATAAGTGTTTCCAGTTCCTTCAACCATTCCTCCTAGCTCTTGGTCTATATGTCTCTCACTATAGCCTCTCACTACAGTATCTCACTACAGAAGCTGCTGCCACACTGCAGAAATAAAGCAGTTTGACACTATTTTAACTGATATGATACAATTGTTATGGAATTCTGGGATGTGTTGTTTTGGGACATATTTAGCCTCTCCCTGTCAGAGAGCTCTGGTGCCTCCATCAAACTACAAATCTCAGGATTTCATAGCATTGAGCCATGAAATTTAAAGTGGAGTCAGACTGCATTACTTCTACAGTGTAGATGTGACCCAAGAAACAGTGTTTGGTGTGATTGATTTCCTCATTTCCTGAACCATAATTCTTTCTTTATTTGTTCATGATCCACACTAATTAATTAACCCAATCATACCTCTGGGGTTTTGTGCTGACTCTCATTGTCTGTTACCAGAGACTGGGTCTTCTCCCATTTCTCAGCAACCTGGTTTGCTTCTTCTATCTTCTGCTGGCAGGTTTTCTGGGAGTTTAACAGCGTCACTTCATAAAATTCTTGGATGTCTGTGGGTAAATGAGAAATAATGTGAGGTTTTGTTTTTTTTAAAAAAATGACTATATTTGATATACCAGATACAGAGGTTATAGATTGTTTACTTAAAAATCAGTATGCATTATACACTTGTTGAAAACTACATTGTGTTTGGATAGGCACATGGGCGCCTTTCTAGCAGGATGATGCTGACATACAAATTATCATTCGCTAATGTTGGGAGGATTTGTTCCAAAAAAGAAGAACCATTTTCTTTTTAAAATATTGTATTAATCTTTTCATAAATATTGCATGAATCTATGAATAATGCATAGCTAATCACTACTGAATGAAGACTCAGAATAAACACATGCACTTGAAGAGATCCCTGAAAAACAACATTTCACAACTTCCTTCACCCACTCTCTTCCTATGAGCGAACACCTCCCAGTCTTAGTTTCATGGCAACACTAAAAGAACTACAACTTGTATTTCAAATTAATTTGTGGGCAGACACAAGATTTGGCAAGTTATTTCAAACCTTCATTGTCATGGTCAATATTCCAGAACAAAATTCCAAAGCCCGGGATTCCAGACTGTTGAGAGAACAAATAATTTCAAATAATGGCCAGAATCCTGTTGGGATGTTGTGTATTCATAAGTGGACTTACAGCCATGGGAATTAAAACTGCATAGTTGCTTGACATCCATATCCAGTGGAAAGTTGCTGTTACATTAGAACATAACCCAGCTTATTTATTTATTTATTTTGAATATTTATACCCTGCTCTTCAGCCAGAAAGTGGCTTCCAATTTTTATTTTTTTTTAATTAGACAGTTCCCTGCCTTCAGGCTTACAATCTAAAAAGACGTGACACAAAAGGATAAGGGAATGGTGGTGGTGAAGGAATTAAGATCATTGGTTCATCTCTCCCTCTGGGGCCAATGCACATTGGTGCCTGATGCAGCACGGGGGTGACGCACAACAGACAAGTACATTATGGATCAACGCACAAGGACCAATGCACATTGATGCCTGGTGCATGATGGAAATGATGCACAACACTCATATTTTGCAGCATAAACTCCAATCATATATGCAGAAAGAAATGCCAGAGGTGCAAGTGGGGTTCAGGAAAGGAAGAGGCACCAGGGACTACATTGCAAACATACGATGGATAATGGAGGAAAACAAAGAATTTCAGAAGAAAATCAACATATGCTTTGTAGAGTATAGCAAAGCCATTGACTGCATAGATCACAAAAAGCTATGGAATGTGCTTAAAGAAATGGGAGTGCCACTACATTTGATAGTTCTGATGAGGAATCTGTACTTACGACAAGCAACTACTGTTACAATAGAATATGGAAAAACAGAAAGGTTCCCAATTGGCAAAGGCAACGTTGCATCTTTTCACCCTATTTCTTCTACTTGCAGGCAGATAATATCATACAAAGAGCAGGTTTAGACTCAAAAGAAGGAGAAGTGAAGATAGGAAGAAGGAAATCAACAATCTAAGATATGTGGAAACACCATAATACTAGGAGAAAACATCATAGACTTGAAACAATTACTAATGAAGATCAAGGAACAAAGTGCAAAGGCAGGTTTGCTGCTAAACATAAAGAAAACCAAAAAAATGACCACAAAGGATCTACATAAATTCTACCAAGATAATGAGGGAATCAAAATAGTTAAAAATTTCCTGTACCTTGGTTCAAATATTTACCACAACAGAGGTGATTATTACACGGGATGAAAGACGTCCTTACCTCTCCTTACGGTGCAATCATGTGAAGATTTTCAGATGCTGTCTGTCATTATCCCATCCTGAAGTTATCCTTATCATGCGAGAATGGTAAGATTTTCAGACAATGTTGCACTTATCCCAACCTTCTCCTGTCACTGAAGTGGAATGGCCCAATCACTGTGTATTAATGGAAACTCCCATTAATACAATGGCAGGTGTCACTGACAGGAGAAGGATAGGATAAGCGTGGATGCAATAAAAACAACTTCAGGATGGGTTAGGACGGAAGCGATCCCTCCTTATCCCATGTGATAATCTCCAGAGACTGCAATCAAGAAATAAGAAAAATGGAAACATCAGCTATGAAAGACCTAGATAAAATCCTAAAGTGCATAAATGTACAGCTGAACACTGAAGTTAGAATAGTCCAAGCCATTATATTCCCCATCACCATGTATGGATGTGAGTGAAGGAGGCAGATAGGAAGAAAATCAACACATTTGAGATGTGGTGCTAGAGAAGAGTGCTGAGGATACCATGGACAGCCAAAAAGACAAACAAATGGGCCCTGGAACAGATCAAGCATGAACTCTCACTGGAAGTCAAGATGATGAAATTGAGGCTGTTGTACTTAGGCCACATCATGAGAAGGCATGACTCGCTAGAAAAGACAATAATGCCAGAAAAGGTAGAGGGCAGTAGAAAGAGAGGCAACCACACACCAAATGGCTAGACTCAACCAGGCAGGCCACAGCCACTTGCATTACAGTTTTGTTTGGATACAGTATGTATTTGCAGCAATAATTTTAAACTTGCTTTTTTCTCATTGTATGCTTTCATTGATTGTAAGGAAATTACTTTTAAAAAAGAAAACAGAATTAAATTAGACAGTATATGTATCACTGTTAGTTCATTTTCCAGTCTAATCAACCTTTTATTGGATCTGGTTCTTTTTTTAAAAAATAATATTGACTCAAATATTAGGGATTTCAAATATGTGCATAGAAACTGGGCAAACATCAGCCTAGCTAATTTTAACCAATTTATAAGATGTCTTATTTTTAACATAACACTTGCAAGCTCCCTTTTCATCAGACAAGAAAATGTTTATATTACAAAGAAATCTACAGGGTCATCTGTCATGTCTTTCTCCAATATCATCTGACAGTGTTAATTTCAGTTCATTGAAGGATGGTACAGTGAAGGTGTTTGTTGTCTTTGGGATGGGTGAGCCCTTCATTTGGAACATAATAAGAATCTTAAAAAATGGACATTTATTTATAAGTGTGACAGAAAGAACCTGATATTTAAACATATATATGTAAGAGAAAATGAAACTGGCAGATTCATCCATAAAAGCTGTATCTGCACTTCAGAAATAACGCCGTTTGACGCCACTTTAACAGTCATGGCTGAATGCTATGGAAATGTAGGAACTGTCGTTTTGTGAGATATTTAGTTTTCTCTATCAGAGCACTCTGGTGCCACAACAAACTATAAATCCCAGTATCCCATAGCATGGAGCCATGATAGTTAAATTAGTAGGCAACATTAATAACATTTCTGACCATGTTGAGGGCCTCCCTCATCTTAAAAGTAGTTCTGGAGTCCTGGAAACAATATCAAAATCATGATTAATGCATGTTTGCGTAAACCATTGTTAGCATTAGTCTCAGCTCGAGGTTCACACATAACAATAAACCATAGTTAGTTGAAAATAAACTTCATCAGAGGAAGAAAGGGATGGGTGTGTACACAAACGTGACCTCTGCATAGTCCTATACAATGGTTTAGCATTAATATTTTTTGTGGGTTTTTTGGGCTACGTGGCCATGTTCTAGAAGAGTTTCTTCCTGACGTTTCACCAGCATCTGTGGCTGGCATCTTCAGAGAATGCTTGCCTGGAAAGGAGATGGGTATGTATATTTCCAGGCCCGAAAAACCCACAAAAAACTATGGATGCCGGCCATGAAAGCGTTCGACTTCACATTTAGCATTAAGTCTGGAATATAACAAATGCAATAATTCTGTCAAGTGACCCTTCACTACAGGAATATAAATCTCTGAAAATGAAGGGGGGAAATCTCCCTACCAGACATGATTACCCAAGAGAGTTCATTTTTATATATATATTCATCGATATCTCATATTTGGGGACCTTTTTGCTCAAAACTTATTTGTGTGGAAAAGGATTTTGTACAAAATATGATTTTGTGCAAAGCCATTGGCTTAGATCCTATTGTTATTAACTTAAGTGGAATAATTAAATTAACTGGATATACCTATGTGCTGGTTCACCATTCACGAGTTGATTCAATGGGTCTCCTTTAGTTGGGGCTATCCAACAGGGTTTCAGCCAATGTATTTTGCAAATTTACAATATATATTTTTACACAAAAATGCGGGACCCCAAGGAACATGGTGATACAGGGAGCTATAACAGGAAGAGAGAATCGGTATGAATCATGAATTGGGAAAGACCTTTCATAAAGTCCTCCAAGAGCATGGGTGTCACTAGGAGGGTGTTGGGGTATGGACCACAACAGGTAACATCTTAAGGGAAGTGACACCAGTCTTCCCCAAACCATCTGCCCTTTTTAGCAAAAATGTCCTAAGGCATTCACCTGCATCCCTTTAAAATGCTGTGGAATTCAGTGGAAGAGATGGGGTGAGTGGGGTCTACAATTCCTAGAATGCATTTGGGGGCATTCTGGAGCTAAAACAAAGTTTTTGAAAACAATATGTTTTTTAAAAATATGGAAGCCCTAGCGGGCCACAAAAATAGCCCTGGGGACACATGCACCCTACAGATTTCACTGTACCTATTGCGGCTTTGATACAACCCAAATTTTGTATTTATATAAAAATCATATCAATTAAAATCCTGCATATAGAGACAGAAAATAATCCAGTTGCAAGTCATTTCCTGACATTGTTGTAAAACCACAACTGATGACATTTTTTGCCTTACTCAACTCCACTTTTACCTAACACTACATGTTTAATTGTTGGCACAAGAACCTCTTGTTAGACTGGGTAACGTGGGGTTACTATTTTGCCCTCGGTTTAAATATTATATCACAATGTGATCCTGGATGGTCTTGTTTTTGTTGCTGATGTTTCTTCATAAGGTCAAGGTAGAAATGCCCTGAAGAAACCAGTGACGGGAAAACTGACCTTGTGAGTGTTGACTACAGAGGCTTCTGCTGAAACAGCAGAAGTTAATTGGGTTGACAACTGTCAGTCAGAGAAGCAACAAGAAGGCAAAATGTACCCAAATTGGACATGTTGACACTTAGGACTCCCTAATAAGGTTGCCAGAGGAGCAATCCAAAGAGTTGTTTCAGATTCAAATGGGTCGACGATGGAGTGAAGGGTTGGGAGGTGATTTTTTGTTAATGTCATTCTTGAAGTAAGCAATGAGTCATTTCAGCTATTTTCTTTTCAATATTCATTTGAAGAAGGATATTGGCAAGCTAGATTTGGTTCAGAGAAGGGCAACAAAGATGACAGGAAGTATGGATAGCAAACCAAGTATAAGATGGGAGATACAGAGCTCAGCAGTACTACATGCAAAAAGGATTGTGGGATTATTATTGGTCATAAACTGTACATCAGCCAACAGTGTGATGCTGCAATACAACAGGTGAATGCTATTTTAGCCTGCCTTAATAGAAGCATAGGCCCCATACAGACAGGCCAAAATAAAGCTGCTTCGGGTCCCTTTGGAGGAATGCTATTTAAATGATGCATATGTTCTAAGAGCCCGGAAGCCACACCAAAGCCATGCTCCAGTCCTAAGGACTGGAGTGCAGCTTTGGCGCAGCTTCTGGCCTCTTACATTTGTCATTTAAACAGCATACCTCCAAAGAGACCCAAAGCAGCTTTATTTTGGCCGGTCTGTACGGGCCCATAGTTTCCAAGTCAAGAGAAGTTATAGTCCCATTATATTCTGCACTGGTCAAGACTCATCTGGGATCCTGTGTTCAGTTCTGGGTACCTCATTTTAAGAAGAATATAGATCCAGGGTGGTGTAATGGTTTGAGTGCTGAATTATGACTCTGGAGACCAGGGTTCAGTTCCCAGCTCAGTCATGAAACCTACTGGGTAACCAAGTCATATGCTCTCAGTCTCAGGGGAAGGCAATGGCAAACCTCCTCTGAACAACTCTAGCAAACAAAAACCATGATAGGTCCCCACTAGGGTCATCATAAGTTGGAAGCAACTTGAAGGCACACAACAACAAACAGGCAAGTTGGAGCATATTCAGAGGAGGGTGACAAGGATGTAGAGAGATCTTGTAGCACCTTTGAGACTAACTGAAAGAAAGAGATTGTCAGCATGAGCTTTCGTAGACTTAAGCCTACTTTCTCAGATGCATTTGGACCAAAATTCATCTGACAAAGTAGACTAAAGTTTACAAACGCTCATGCTGACAACCTCTTTCTTTCAGTTAGTCTCATAGGTGCTACAAGATCTCTCTACATACTGATTCCACAGACTAACACTGCTCTATCTTTTAATTTACCACTAAGGATGATAGGAGGGACAGAGAACAAAACATATGAGCCAAGTGTGAAGGATGGTGACCATACACAAGGTTCTCTTTTGTTTCTGCCAAATGTAAGCCAGTGGTGAGAACAATACAATAAGCTAATGGTAAGACCACCAGAGTGTATGAATTCTTAGATATCAACAGGATGTTGGTCATGATTCCTCTCATTCTCACCAAAGCCAATCTGAGAATGGGATTTTCTGACGGTATATGAAACCCCAGTTCTCTTCCCAAAGGTGCCCATTGGATATAAAATTCTCGTGTTCCTGCTACATCCCAGTGAAGTATTAATAATCCTGGATGCCGGCCAAGATTAATTAGCCTGACATATTAGGTTGGTGTGCATGATGGCATAAAAAGTAGACTTAATTAGAAGATCTCACAGACAGAGGAGCAGCCACTGGCTGTGTCAATTAACACACACACACACACACCTGAGAGGATTCGCTACATGGAATTAACAGTCGCTCAAAGACAATTCTGTGGTTTTTTCTGTCTTTATGGCATATTTAGCTTCACAGACACTAGAGTAAGATGACAGATTAATGTAGCTGGGCAATTAGTTTGCTTGGTATGAGAGAATTAATCAGTCAATACCTTTTTGCTTGCTTTTGCTAAAATTGGACTGATATGCCATAGCTGAACAAGAATTCTAGAGTAAAAATGTTGGATACAAGGATAAGCCCCATTGCCTTTATTGGAAATAGTCTCTGACAGGTTTTATATCATGTGTTCAGCTTTAGTTGCTGCCCACTCACAAATTCCATGTACTTGATCACTGACATTTACTTCCCCAAGTCCACTTACCCCTGAACTCATAAAATCATAAGGTTGGAAGGGATCCTAGGGAGCATCCAACCCTCTGCCAGTGCAAAACTCCACAGTTAAACTCCACAGCAACTCACAGCAAGCAAAACTCCACAGAGGCTGAATCGGCACTGCAGAAACAATGCTGCCTCCTTGGAAGATACAAAATAAATAACCAGTATTTATTTATTGAGAGCCAGCATGGAGCAGTGGTTTGAGTGTTGGACTATGACTCTGGAGACCAGGGTTCAGTTCCTGCACAGCCATGACCCACTGGGTGACCTTGGGCAAGTCACACACTCTCAGCCTCAGGAGAAGGCAATGGCAAACCTCCTCTGAATAAATCCTGCCAAGAAAGCCCTATGATAGGTTCCCCTTTTGTGCTGTATGCCTTCAAGACATTTCAGACTTATGGCAAACTTTAACCCGGAGCAAGATCAATATCTTGACAAACTGACCAAGATATGTCATTTTTTTTCTCCTGTATGATTTTTAACACATTTGCCTGATGGAGAAGCTAGCAGAGCTCTGAAAACATGCAACAAGTATTTTGTCCATTTTGTTTGTCCCAATAAAGGTAACACTGTTTTGTGGTTTCTGGATGTTATTTTTCATTCCTCATGATTGCCTTTACTGACTAGTACTGATGGGAATTGTAGTTCACCATAGAACCAATTGTTTAGGGAGGTGGTGGTGTCTCTTTCTCTTGACATCATCAGAAAGAGGCTGGGCAGCTATCTGATGTGGATGCTTTAGCAGGATATCTTGCATTGCATACAAAATTGTGCTTCATGGCCCACGAATCCCCTATCAACTCTATGACTCTAGGATTCTGCAGCTCTGCCTTTAGAGCTGCATATTCCCCAGCGTGATATATACCTTTGGTGCCTTAAAAGTTGACATATTTTTAAATAGAACAAAATAAAAGATATTATTGTCGGTTGTGGAGTTTTTTTTAAAAAAAATACTACTGAGAATAAAGGACCCTCCTTTGACCCTGCTAGTAATTGCTCCGCATATGCAGACTATAACTACAGCCCTAGCTGCCTGTTGTTTTCTCCCACTCCACGTCCCTCTGGCTTATTTAGGGAGACATCATCTGGAACTGTCAAGTGTGTTACTAGAGTTGAGACAAAAAAAACCCGCCAAAAAAACACCCCCGCCCATATCTACCAAAGCCTGTTAAGCTTGTCAAAGAAAGAAGGGTTTATCTGGTGTGATTTGTTGTTGAAAGATCCAGGTTGGCTACTAACAATCCTTCCATGTAGGCTATGAACAGCAGGTGCTCCCAAACACAGTTCTCTTTCTGTGCTTTCTTTGTGTACTCAAACACACACACATTTTGGAGACAGGCTTCTCTCACTCCCCAGAACTTTCTTCTTTTTATATGATAAAATAAACTCCATTTCTCACCTGCCTGGACTTTCACATAAGAGCAGACCTTCACTTTTCACCAGCATCAGAAATAATCTAGTCATCAGTTTGCAATGGTTTTTAAAATATTTGCCTGGATCCTAGATTGGCTACTTTGCTAAGGAAAACTGAGGTCGCATTTGCACTGCAGAATTAATGCAGGATGACACCGCTTTAACTGCCAATGCTCAATGCTATGGAATTCTAGGATCTGTCGTTTTGTGACATGTTTGTCGAACAAATGTCAAATCCCAGAATTCTACAGCACTGAGCATTCGCAGTTAATGCAGTGTTAAACTGCAGACTGCAGAGCAGATATAGGCTAAAAAGCATCTCCTGGCCTGATCTCCTCCCTTCAGTCAACCTTAAAATCCAGATTAAGGCAAAGGAAATCTGTTCATCTGATGATCCCGGGTACAGAGGAGACAACATTTCCATCCCTCTCCCACCAACAACCAAAGTGCAACAAGGTTTTGTGACAGGAGCTCTGCTTCTGATTGCCACAACCTAGCTCACTAGTAGGAGAGGGCCATAACCATTATTCTTCTTGAGCCTCAATGACCAGCAGAACAGATCTCCTCTACCTGACAGAGCTGCTAGCTGTTAAATGGGCTGGGACTATGTAGAATTAGTGGATATAGAGCAGTAATGGATCTTTAACTCTAGATTATGAATGTGTAACTGCAGTATTGAATATCTGATCAGCAGATAAAGTCAATGGTATGTTAACGGATGGAGCCATCCTACTGGATCAAATCAGTCATTTGGCAGTGCAGAAAACACATACCGTAATACCTCTTAACCTTCTCTTCTCCAGGCTGAACATACCCAGCTCCCTAAGTCTCTCCTCATAAGGCATGGTTTCCAGACTTTTCACCATTTTGATTGCCCTCCTCTGGACACAGCTTCTCAACATCCTTTTTGAATTGAGGTGCCCAGAACTGGACCCAGTATTCCAGGTGAGGGAGGCCTGGCCAAAGCAGAATATAGTGGTACTATCACTTGCCTTGATCTAGACACTACACATCTATTGTATATTCTATATGTAAGGGATATTATGAGTGTTGAAGACAGCAGCAGCGTTCCAACCGTCATATGGATCAACCAAACACATTTTCTTTTGAAGATAAATGGTGGTGAACCACAAGAAAAGAAATTTGATTTCAACCTTTTCAGTTATAATTAAAATCCCCAAAGCCTTAAACTTTCAACATTACCATTAGTCTCTAATTATGCCTTATTCAAGGGGATCTCTCCCCTTTGAGATCTATATAAAAATCACAATATTTTAGTTTGCTAATGAGGTTGTGATAACCTCCCAGAACAAAAGTATTGCAATCTGCAAAGGAAGAAAACAATTTCAGCCTCGAAATGGGGCATGTAGCTGACTATTGTTTTCATATTTTAAAAGAACGACATCCGCTGTCAAACAATTTCTTACACCCACATGAGATTGTACAAACATTTTAATGAGAGAGGGGTACATAAGAGATTGTTAGACCCTTTGAACCAATATCGAAAAGATAAATGGAAGGGGAGTTGGAAAGGGACAGAGCTGATGATTAAAGGAATGGGTGTAACAACTACAGAGGAAAGATGAAAGGCACCGAATAATAAAGCTTTGCCCTTCTGCAGTGCCTTTCATTGCCAGAATCTTAATGCACATGACAAGAAATTAAACAATTGGATCTTGTACCTTGTACACAGCTTTACAAGCAGGACAGCCAGGTAGTCAAGGAACAACCATGTTCATTGTTAGTAGCAAAGGGCAGACTTTCATCTTCCCATGGTACAGAATACAACAAGCATGCTTTTCAGGCTGTTCAGTTGCAGAAGCTTTTATAGGTCCAGAAGGCAGCTGCCTGCTTACTATGGGGTGATATTTTGGTCTACAGAATTAGGCACAATGTGAGGAAATATGGCTGCAAATGCTGAGCTCCTACATTTTGTTTTGCAGTGTACATCTAGATTCACACTAGTGGTTGTGCTACTGTAACTCACTAAATTCCACTATATTGTGAGCAACAATACAAGCAATTAGATCTTGGTGGCAATTCACAGTCACAGTTGTGAGTCTGTAACCTACAGTTATTCATTCATAGGATCATAGAATGATAGAGCTGTAAGAGGCCACAAGGGCCATCCAGTCAAACCCATTCTACCATGCAGGAACACAGAATCAAAGCACTACCGACAGATGGCCATCGAGCCTATTTTTTAAAACCTCCAAAGGAGACTCCATCACTCCCTCAGACAGCATGTTCCACTAGAGAACAGCTCTTATCATCAGAAAGTTCTTTCTAGTGTTAGGTGGAATTTCTTTTCCTGTAGCTTGAATCCATTGTTCCATGTCCTAGCAAATGACATAACTGACTCATATTCGCAATCACTATGTATTCAATAGTGTATGTAATATGTAGTGTAGGAAATATGATTTACTGGACAGCAGTTCCTGCAAGTGATGGGGCATGCCCCTCCTAACCGAGTCATGACAGGCATTTCCACCCCCTGCTTCCAGCCAGCTCTGATGGGAGGAAGAATTATGACAGTGATCCTGCTTCTGATTGTCAGAATGGAGTTTGCTGGTGGAGGAGGGATGGAAATGTCAACCTGCTGCATCCTTATCAACAGGAGAACAGACTCCATATCACTCACAGTGGCTGCTATCCACTAAGTCAGTATGCGAGGAAGGTTGCTAGAACATGCTACTTAGTTAAGTGTACTTAGTTAAATACACTTAAATGATCTAGAATCTCTACACTTAACTTTAACACATATGCACTGTCCCCAAAGTTCTATGCATCTAGTGAGGTATCAGTGCAGGACTGATTTCAGATTTCAGAACTCTTCTGACTGCTGCTCGGTAGTGCCACAACATTTGGATGCAACCTTAAAGCCATAAATAAAAAGATACAAAATAGATGGAAATGGAATGTAGACATTCCTTTATTTAAAAAATTACACTTTTGTTTCCTCCTAACTGCAAAACTGGAAATCCCACTAATTTATTCCAGGCAAAAAGTGGTTACCCCTTTGCCCTGGCAACTGCAGCTCCTCAGTTCCAGAGATATGTTTCTTCTGAACTCAGCTAATACGTATAGCATTTTTTTAACAGTCAACCAATCAGATCATTTATTGTGCTAGCCAAAGGCCATGACAAAAAGCTTTAGTACTGTACATGTAGCCCCTTCCTTTGAGTTTTTCCCATCCAGTAGGCCAAACCAATACTGCACAGAGGTTAGATTACACAACCGTTCTCCTTAATACTGGCACTGTGCAACCAGCTGTCTATTTGCCAGTGTGTCTGCTTATTGTCTCATTGCATAGTGGGGAATGCACAGTGGCTGTTTCTAAAAACCTCAATGAATCAAGTGGAACATTGAAAATATCAATTACGTACCATACAAGAACAAGCAGCTGTATGGCTGGAGTCCTGTTGGGCAATCACAACTAGAGTACAACTATTCAATCAGTTTTGAATGTTCAGTCAATACATAGGTAAACCCAATAACTCTACTCTAGTTGGGACTAACAATTTGATTCAAGCCCATAACAGAGAGACACAGAGACAGAGAGAGATCAATAACTTTATGACATGACAATAATAGTAGTAGTAGTAGTAAACATTTATTTCTTACCCATCTCCCCCTACGGATCGAACAACAACAATTAACAAATGAACAACGTCAGTTAAAACATTCATCAATTTAAAACGATAAACAAAATGTACATTTATTAATGATAATTAACACGAAGCTAGAAAATCAGGATTTTAACAGGATAAAAACATAATTGGCTGATACTTACCACACGATAGCATGCATCTCCTGCTGCTGCCTTGCATTCCATTCATTACTGTAGTGCACCTTTTCAGTGACAGGCAAAACCCATCAATAGGTTCAGCCATTGTTTAGCAAACACCATTCTTGCCACAGTTACCTTGTATAAAATTATTTTAAAATGTTTCCTATTTTCTTTTCCTTCAATTACAGTGTGCCCTTGCCTTACACAGGGATCCGTTTTGGATCCCACTGTGTAAGGCCAATTCTGCGTGTGCTTGAGCTCCATTAAAACTAATGGGGCTCGCACATGCAGAGTGCTGCAGTGCACGCACCATTGACTCTGTCATGCGGCTTTCAGCATAAGCTGAAAGCTGTGTATGGTGCACCCACATATGACACGGCTCACACTGTATATTTAATAAAAATAATTCTGGCTCTCAATATCACTGCTATTGCATTACTGCCTTCATGCGATAGGTCCCATTTCAAGTTCACTTTTCAGGTAGTCATGTAGTGTATGTGGAAATGATTCTGCTCCTCTCTCCCCATCCCCCTGGTAGCAATCACAGTCACTAACACCTTCCCAATGTCAACTGCTGCGTGTCCATTCACACAGCAGCTGGCTTCAGGAGGTAATCGGCAACCGCGGTCATTCATTCGCACCTCTGGCAGTGCAGAAAACAGATCACACAACTATGAATCAACAGCCTACTATCATGGAGGAACGTGTGATAAGAAATGATACCAAACCAGTATGCTTCCTTTCTTAAACTAGCACAATTGTGGAGGGGCAGCAGGCTAGTGTGATAAAGTCCCAAGAAAGACAAAGCTGAAAAACTGGTCAAAATTCAGCTGAAACTTAAGAAATCACACCCAAAGTGCCTTCTAGTCACAAACTCAAACATGGTTTCTACTCATTTCTAGTCATATCACTGGAGCCCACCAGTGGAATTGTGGGAGACAAAATAGTCCCCCAGTCCTGCTGCAGTTGGTCACCACTGACCTAGACCAGAATCAGCTGATTTATGAAATCAGATGGGGCTCTTTGGACTCCCTTGTGTCATCTCATGTTTTGTTGGAATGGAAGCTGCAGAATGACCCCACCACCAACTTGTTACCTAGAGGTTCAGCTATGATAGCTTTTTATACCCCTGTAGGGCCCCCATGAAAGCAGAAAAACTGCAAAAAAATTAAAAGCCTTGTAAGAACACCTCTCTGGGAATCTGTAGGTCCTCTGGTGCACCTCTATGGTCAACATCTGCCAGACATTGACCATAGAATTGCGCTGAAGGACCTACAATTGCCTAGAGGAGTGCTCTCTCTAAGAGGTTGACCAGAGTCATGCTAGGGAGCCTAGAGTTCCCTAGGGAGCCTAGAGATCCCTAGAGAGCTCGGAGTGTAGTGAAGTCTCCTTCCTTGGAGGTCTTTAAGCAGAGACTGGATGGCCATCTGCTGGGGATGCTTTGATTTGGATTTTCTGCATGGCAGGGGGTTGGACTGGATGGCCCGTGCGATCTCTTCTAACTCTATGATTCTATGATTCTATGATTCTATGATCTAATCCATGAGTAATCAAATCCCCAAAAGTCAAAGCCCCAAATGTAGAGGGCTGATTGTATTCAGTGTTCACCTTGGTTTCACCACAGCTTCTGTCTTTTCTCTGTTTCTGGTGTGGCTATGAAATTAGGCCAATAATCCCAACTGTTTGCAGGCTGCTCCTGCTGTTGCACAAGCCAAACGAAAAAGTGCTCCTGGGCAATGTTTCCACAGTTCCCTGATTCAGCACCACATGGTGCCCTGAAGACCATTCGATAGTACCTTGCAGAGCAACCTAGGCAACTATGGGCACAAGCATATGAGTGTTTGAAAGCTGCTCAGGGAGCAAATAATTCCTGCTGACATAAGCAAGTGATGTACTGCAAAGGGAGGAAAAGACACAGCCTTTCAACTGCCTAAGGGGATGTTTCCCCTTCCTGACCCCAAATGTAGGAGCTCAGTCAGCCCTTAACTATTAGCAGAATCCATCCCCTGCACCACATCCCAAGACGTTTTTGAAAAACATGATTCCCTAGCACACAGCCATACCTGTCTAACTTCAGCTATCCCTCAGGCTTCCATCTGGGGATGAAAACACTGCATCAGAATTAATGAAACCATCACCATCCCTTTCTGATGGGTCCCCATTTCTTTAATGGGAACTGTAGCATATGCTTAGTGGAGACATTTCTATCCTGGAGAAACAGATTATGTTAGGTCAGCTTCATGCATCCGCTCTTAAGTATCCAAACTGATGAAAGAAAGAGGGCAGTGCATGAAGCATTCAAGAAACAGGAGAAGAAAAATGTAACACAGCAATTAAGAAAGACACTTACACTAGAAAGGACATCATCAACAACAACAACAACATCCAGTCTATTTGGAGACCTTCAAGTCCTACTGCTTTTAGGGATTCCACCGAAGAGTCTGAATTAGTTTGCCCAAATTGATTTGTTGCAGCAAATACAAAACATAGTCTTAATGGTATCTTGTAAGACTTAAAGCTGACATTTACTTAGGAACGTGCATGTGTAAGTCAGGCAACAAACCGTGTACTTTGCATTGCTGTTGCACGTTGTGGTTGTATATTTTATCCTTTGTATTGTGGTTGTGCATCCTATATGTTCCATTGTGGTTCCACATTGCAATTGTCATCTTATACTTTGCATTGAGGTTGTTCAGCATGCATTGTGCATTACACAAAGGTATCCTGTCACTGACATGTCTCATGTAACATTGCTATTCTGCATAGTGGTTGTGTACTGCTGCTGTGGCATATGTCCACATGCAAGTTATTACACTACATTGAGAGGATTTTGGACAGAGATTATTGTGGCAGTAATGGACTAAAGCCCACTTCACTGAATGAATGGAGGCTTCAGTTTGGCTTCAGTTGCCAAAGAGATATTAATGAGTATACTGGGTGAATCTTTAACTTTCACTTTTTATCTGAATGCCACTTTTCAGTCTATTTCATCCCATATACCTGTCAGTTTCAGGATTTTGCTTTGTCTGGTTTTCCAAAGAAATATTGCACATCTTTCTCATTCTATGCATTTTTGTACATGCTTTCATGAATGTACACAGTCCATCATTGCTCCACAGTACACCTTTCTCTAATACGTGTATGCAATTTTTTTTCAGAAGTTCATAGAATCATAGGCTTGGAAGGAACTACATGGGTCATCTAGTAAAACACCCTGCCATGCATGAATACACAATTATAACACTCTGAAAAATGATGCCCACCAAGCCTCTACAGGCCAAATGGAAATTGCACACCCTGAAAACTGAGCAGGTGGAATAATGGCTATTTGACAGTTAAACAAGCACATTTTGGACCCTCAAATTGGAGGACTCACCTGCTGCAAAAATGGCTTTGGAGGCTGCAAGCATTCTACAAACCACATTTCACCCACCCTGATCTAAGCCTTCACTGAAAGTGTTTGGACAACAGTATGTTTAGAATTAAATCAGATCTCTGTATGTTGTTTAGTTACTGCTGTACTAGGAGCTGATCAACCTTAAACTCAATTTTCCATAATGCAACAAAGAAGTGGAGTGAGAGGTGGAAGCTGTATCATCCTTAAATGATTTCTAAACAGCTCCAGATGCTGTCACACGTACTGCAGCAGTGGATGCAGTACATCCAAGTAGTGGATCGGTGCAAGTGTACACATCTGCACACATGCACACAGGGAGAGAAACTTTAATAATTTTTTTTTCATGAAGAAAGAAACTGTATTTCAAACAGGCCTGCCTTTAAAAAGCGTTGGGCAGTGTACAACAACTGGTGAGGTGATTTAGTCTTAGGCTGCATCCACACTGCCAAAATTAATCCAGTTTGACACCACTTTAGCTGCCATGGGTCAATGCTATAGAATTCTGGGAAGTGCAGTCTGTTGTGACACCAGAGCTCTCTGACAGAGAAGGCTAAATGTCTCCCAAAATTACAATTGCCAGAATTCCATAGAACTGAATCATGTCAGTCAAAGTGGAGTCAAACTGGATTATTTGTGCAGTGCAGATTTTGCCTTAGAGACCATTATTGGCACATCTCAATGTGTAGGTTTTGTAACTGAGTGATAATAAAAACCCAAGTCTCCCCAGTGTAAACTTAATACCACACTGGCAATGAGTATGAATGCAGGGAGGATGGGATGAGATCCTACATGAGGGTATAAATGCCTGATCCTTACACAATCCTTATATGATCCTTACGTTGAATGGCAGCATTATGCAACTGAATGCACAAAACAAAGTAACATCAGATGCACAATGTACAACAGGAGCACACTGCCAATTTCAGTGGAAGCAACATACCACATGAGATGATGCATCTACAGGCACAACTTCACCACATATGAATTTCCACTCATAATTCAAAGTGTTGGTTTTGCCCTATGGAGTCCTTTACATGAAAGCCCATATTCCCTCAAAAGGGAAGCTGCATCTTTGAAATTATGGTTGCTGTGTAGCTGTTGGAAACATAGGCGGGATACAGACCGCCCCTTTCTCTGATGGATCAGAGCCTGAGCTGCTACAGCGGCAGCCCCAGAGACCCCGATCTGCTGCTTTTCCATGCCTCAGGGAAGCGGCAAAACTCTGCTTCCCTGCGGCCTGGAAAGGGGTGTCCTTGGGACTCCATGCCCCAATGACACCCCAACAGCCGTGGGGAAAGGGAGAAAGGGGTTGCTTGGCCCCTTTCTCTCTGTATCGCTGGCGCAGCTGTTTAAAGGCCGCGCCAGCGTTATGCACGGCGGAAGGAGCTCCACAATCGCCCTACAGCAGCACCATGACATGATGCCCATGCTGCGCTGTTTGGATGCAGCGCACCCGTCACATCAAAGTGGCAGCACCCATGTAGACAGGGCGCCGCCATTTTGACGTACAGAGTACATCCTAGGGTTGCGGGGCGCCCATAAAGGATGCCCTGAGGCAACCCTAGTACATATCCAGGCCAGCACTTTGCACCAGTCTGGATACCGCCATAGAGATACAACCATAGAAATTAGTATAGTAATATAACCATAGAAATTAGAAACTTTGCAAATGTTAGAGGTGATAGACAATTGCCACTGATATCTGATAACTCATTTTATGGGGCAAAAAACTAGTAATTTTCTTGGTTTGAGAAATTCAGAGTCTCTAGTTGGAACTCTGCCATACTTCTCCACTCTGACAGAAATATAGGTTTAATATTATTTTTGAATAATAGAATTTGCCCTTTCCTGACACTTTTTCCAGTGGAAAGGAGAAGAAGAAAAAGCAGCCCCAAAATGAATATGAGTTTTTCAGCCTTTCAGCAGCCAAAGCTGAAAGTAAGTCATGTCAGGAAATTTAAAATAATTTCATTGCTTAATATTAAAAGGCAAGATTTAAAAGGCTAGCGTGGGTGCACAAGTAAATTATTACACATTCATCAGTACATCCTAATAAATTATTGAGGTGCTACACAAAGGCAGGCCAACACAATAGCTTGCAGCAACAACAGGATTGGAAGGAGCATCTTGAAAACTCTATTGCTTACTAACTGAACATTTTCATCCTGGAGCAGCATAAACACACACCTACCTTACTGGCAATGCTTAACCATGAGTATTGCTTCAGTCTAATGAGAATTGTTGAAATCCTCTTTTGATTGATATGAAATTTTCAGACCAAGAACAGAACTGGCAGCATTAAATTTCCTAATAATTAAATCTACCAAACATTAACTCTGTAAAGACAATAAACATTGGTCTAAAGGCATGTTTGTATCTATTGCCCTGACCCCCAATTCTTCTTTTTAAATATTAAACTCAAAAGGCCTTAGAGGGTAATTTCACCATGTTCACCATCCACCCGAGGCTGTTTTTAGACACTCCTGGTCATTCACTTACATGGAAAAAGCCATCCCTGTGCCTCAGACAGCCAAGGACGCCAAAAACATTATACCCCCAAACATTTCAAGGTCAAGCAACATCAGAATGTTGTCAAGATGGCAAAAGTTATTAAGCAGACAAACTAGGAGAGGATGCAGCAGATTGCTTTTGCTGAGCCTACTGGGAAATGCAAGACTCCACCCTCTGTTCTTCTCTCCACCTCCCCTGGAATTAATGGAGTGTTAACTGTTTTTTCACTCTGAATACAGCACCTTGAGTTCTATCATGGAGTGAAAGAGAGGATAAATGAATAAATAAATGGAGGTAGCATTAACGGGCAAAACCACCTCTGAGTATCCCTTGCCTAAGAACACCCAATTAAATTAATGGGGTTGCCATAAGTCAACAGGTGACTTGAAGGCACATGCACACAGACATCCTATATCCCTAAGTAAGGAAGAAGGAACAATCTCCTTGATCTGGGACCAACCCCTTTCACTAAGGCTGTATCTGCACTGGGGAAATAATGTAGCTTGACAACATTGTAACTGCCAAGACTCAATGCTATGGAATCCTGGGATTTGCAGTTTGTCATGGCATCAGAGTTCTCTGACATAGAAAGCTGAATATCTCACAAAACTACAAATCCCAGAATTCTATAGCATTGAGCCATGGCAGTTAAATCAGTGTCAAACTGCATTATTTCTGCAGTGTAGATGTTGTTTTCTCAACTACTTCAACATTTGAAATGTCTGGAAGCCTCTGTAAAGTTCTGTGCAGGTTTTCTTTTTCTTTTCCTTTTCCTTTTTCGTAATACAAGGAAGACTCTTCGCTGCAACTTCCTTCCCCAACTGCAAGCTCTTATGTGCAAAATGTTATGTTACACCAAGTGACAAGTGAGAAATCTTAATTCATCAACAACTTGACTTGTCAGACTCAGAATACTACAGTCCGGATGCCCTATAGAAAAAGCCTTTGAGACTTTCACACATCGTACACGTGAGCAATGTATTTTTAGTGCCACAGGCCACAAGGCAGAGAGCAGGAGTAGGAGAACTTTTTCTTCCTTAGAGAAAACCAACTGTCAATTTAGGGTTTTGAATGAGTGGTGAACTTATTTGCCAATTGTTACTCATACAGCCAAATTCAACCAAGATACAGTAAATCCAGTGTAATTGATGGGTACCATATTAAAAATTGATACAACAGAAGTTTTTTTCCCCATCACATCTAATGAAGCTGTGGAATTGACAGCCTGCAGTGCTAATGAGAAGTTTTCTGGGGCTAGAAATATAAACATCATGAATAGATGAAGACTGGGTCAAACAGTGGGGATTTCTTTACCTCTGGGCCCTTGGTCCTAGGTAAACAGACAATAATATGTCCAGTTCCTAATAAAGCTATTTGTGAGAGCCTGCAAATATACAACTGTCACAAACCTTTTCAGAGAAAAGGGGGCCCTGAGTTTCAAAATTCCCAAGTTTATCTATACATTGGATCCATGGGCGGCATGCAAGCCCAAACACTATCATGAGACCCTAGGTTTCCAGAGTGAAAACCAGAGATTCCTCTTGTCCCTGTGATAACTGTGTAGCAAAGGGGATTTCATCAGGTGTTGCTTGTTACTTGGTTGTGCGATGTGAAATTCCTGCTTCTATACAGCCATTAAAGGGACAGAGTACCATAGTGGTTTGAACATTAGACTATGACTCTGGAGACCAGGGTTTGAAACTCTGCTCAGCCTCAGAGGATCAACATAAGTTGGAAAGACACACCACCACCACCACAACAACAACAACAACAAGAAGTCCTATGAGGCAAATCAGCACCTACATTTAATAATAACAAAAAAAAGATGCACACACCTCCCACATGTATAATGTGGAGAGATTTTTGCTGGTGAAACGTCAGGAATAAACTCTTTTAGAACATGGCCACATAGCCCGAAAAACAAACAAAAAAAATATGGATGCCAGCCATGAAAGCCTTTGACTTCAAATTTGAACTCTGTTCATCAGGATCATAGTTCATTGTTCAAACCACTGAACCACTTCATTAAAATAAAATAATTTTGCCACAGTAACTTAAAAGCCAAAACCCTGCCCAAATAAGGGGTTTTTGCCTGCCAGCTGAAAGACAGTAGACCAGGGACTAATAGAGCCTTCTAAATGAGGGAATTCCACAAGTTGATAATTAAATGAAGCCTCCATATTCAGTAGCAGTGTAGCTCTAAAGTCCTGAGGGTGATGGTAAATGATAGCAGAGGGCTGGTTCATTTCTGTCCTTCCTCTGTTGCTTTCTAGAAGCAACTGGATGGCTACAGTTGGGAATTTTGCCCTGGTGGGTCATCTAACAGGTGAGCAAAACAAGCGAACACGTTGCCATGCTAATACTGCAGCTCTCCTCACTATTTGAAAACATGACAGCAGGGGATGCTTTATAATTTTGTCAGCTCTTGGTTCTCAAGCCTTTAATACTTCGGCACACGGTTGCTTATAAATCATGTTTTTCCCTCATAATAAATGTCACCAGAGCTACAAGCTGTCAAAACTCTCCATTAAATATCTACCAACGGCATTTCAGTTCTGCCCAGTTGAACAATATCAATGTTTCATCTGCAATATATTACTTAGATTCCATGATCTTCCTGCTGTGCAGTTCATTCATTAGGAAGCTGCACACCAGGAGAGAGAAAAAACAGATCTCTAGTAGGTGGGAAGAATGTTAGAACAGGCGCCTTGTCATCCTTCACTTTCATCAGCGAAACACAGCAGTGATCCATCACGAGAGGCAAGTATGATAGGGCCCAACAATACATTTCATTTCATTAAGACACAATCAATTTTGTAAAAAGAATTTGTTACTCAGTAAACTGCGGTGTGAACTGAATGCTTGCTCTCAGACACTTGCTTTAACTATAGAAACACAGAGTTGGAAGAGACCACAAGGGTCATTCAGACCAACCCTGTGCCATGCAGGAAGACACAATCAAAACACAAATCAGATCATGTCCATTTGCCTTATCAGTGGTATAGGGAACAGGGAATGCTTTGGGTGTTTGGTGTACAACTGTCGGACTGTTCTTAGAGCTGGAGAGATGATACCATCTCCTGGATCACCAAGGTAATTAACTGAACCAGCAAAGAAATAAAAAGATTGCAAGGCTTTCACATTTTGCCATTGTTTGTCACAGCTACATGCAGAAAATAATGTATACATGGAACATTTTCAATCTATGGATGGTTGAATCTGTGGATAAAAAAATCAGTAGATATGGACAGCAAACTGTACATATTAAATCACTTTTCTACCTAACTTTTTTAACAGTGGCGGCTGGTGACTTCTGTACCACTGGGGCATTAAATCTCTTCTTTATTTCAATCTGAACCTTTAACAGGCTATCCAAGACACTGAATTGTATCCCTGAAATATTTCATGGCATTGGATAGTTCCTTTAAAGTCCATGCTAAACTCCAGAGTGGATTCACTTTTCAAACTAACGTGGTAGCCACTATTATTTCTTAACATAACCCAGATTGCTCCTTCAGTGTTTGCTGATCTACAAGTGGGAACAGTCCATTCACAAGTCTTATTTATCATTAATTGAAGAATGATGGCTCCTTCCACTGAGTTGTCCTTTGATTTTAATAATTGCTTGTTGAATGGTGGCATTTCAAATTAAGTTAATTGCAGGTAGGCACCTTTCACGGAGATGCCTCTATTGAGGTAAGATGGCTCATTCCATCTCCAGCAGCTGCTAATTGATCCATCATTAACCAGGCCCTTGAAACTGGTAATTCTATTCATTTAGATGATGGCTAATGTAAACTTCACCCGCTGGGGCACCAGGTTAAATGCCAATTTAAGGAGCATGCGTTAGTTATTGCCACTGTGTATGAAATGCCACTAATGTATTGGAAATAATTATGTTTTAAAGAAAAAACATTTTGCTTCCTTTGTCCTAACCCCTTGCGCCACTGAAATCCCAGTTCTGATCAGTACTCTTCTCCTTATTCAATAAGCTGTAAACAGTAGGAATCTTTAGGAGGGAAGGGATCTGAGAGAATGGGGAGGAAGTAATCATCTCAATTAAGCCAGGCAAAAGCACCAATAAAAGCTTATCTATTAAGGAGCGGATTCATTATTGTTGCTAATAAACCTCAGTTTCTGCTGGCAGCCAACGCAATGGCTGGCTTCCAATTCACTCAGCTTCTGCTTCTGCCACCAATGGGAACAACTGAGGAGCTGAGGCAGTCCCTATACAACCAGTCAGAATGGTGATGACATTCAAATCCCTAAATGGTTTTGGCTCTTATTACTTGAAGGAGCGTCATTCCCTGTATATGCCCGCTTGAGCATTGAGATCTGCTGGAGCACTCCTCCTTTGCATCCCATCAACAGAGGCAATATATTGTGGGAGGAAGTGGGAGAGGGCCTTCTCTGCGGTGGCACCCTGGTTCATAGAAAACCCAGGTGGTGCAGTGGTTAAATGTTAGTACTGCAGCTACAAGGTTGTGAGTTCAATCCCAGGGCTCCAAGGTTGACTCAGCCTTCCTTCAGATTATAAACTGCTTAAAGAGTGCAGAGTTCACCATTAAGTGGAATAGAAATGTAAATGCTAAATGCTATGATAAAGAATCATAGTATTATAGAATCATAAAATCAAAGTTTGAAGAAACCCCAAGGGCCATCCAGTCCAACCCTCGGCCAAGCAGGAACACCAGTCAAAGCATCCTGAACAGATGGCCATTTATGACTGCAGCAATAGTGCCAAGATCATGACCACATAACAGTAGTAAATAGAGGACAGGTATAAATCCATTACTCTAGGTTATAAACTTGTAAAAGTCAGCTATCACTTTTTTTTTTTAACTAAAGTGTTTGGGGCTTTAGTTGGCTGATTTCATCCAAAACTTCATACATGTATGGTTTTGAATTGTTCTAAATTGTTGTACTACCCTGTCTTGTTTTAAATTTTCAAGTGTTAAATATGCTGTTAGTTTGATTGTGTGTGTGTGTGTGTGTGTGTGTGTGTGTGTTTGAATTAGAATTGTATAATTTGATTTTATTGTACACCGCCATGAAATCTTGAGACACAGCAGAAGTTTTTTTTTCTGATGTTGAATACAGAAGCATGCAATACCTCCTTGCACAACTGTTTTGCTCAGTCTGGCCAAGGGATGCTCCATTATCCTGATTCAAGCAGCCACTAATTGGCTACACATGTCCACTGGGGAAATGTCCATTGTGTTGCACCCCAACTGGCAACCATCGCATGCTTGGACTTTCACATAAGTGTATCAGAAGAACTTCGCTTTTCACCAATAGCAATAGCAAGTACATTTCTATACCACTTATCAGTGCACTTAAGCACTCCCTAAGCGGTTTACAAAGTGTAAACTAATTGCCCCCAACAATCTGGGTACTCATTTTAGCAACCTCAGAAGGATGCAAGCCTGAGTCGAGCTTGAGCCCCTTGACTGGGATTGAACTCGCAAACTTATCGTTTGTGCGTGAGTGGCTGCAGTACAGGCATTTAACCACTGCGCCACCAGGGCACCAGCAGCAGAAAGAATCTAGTTGCCAATTTGTGATAGTTTTTAAATGTTTGCCAGAATCCTAGACTGGCTACTTAACTAAGGAGAACTGAAGTTGCATCTGCACAGCAAAATTAATGCAGCATGACACCATTTTAACTGTCAGGACTCAATACTGTGAAATGTTAGGATTTCTAGTTTTGTGAGCTATTTAGCCTTCTTTGTCAGACAGGTCTGGTGCCACAACAAAAGTCATATTCCAGAATTCCATAGCACTGAGCAATGGCAGTTAATGCAGTGCTAAACTTCAGGCTACAGTGCAGATGTATTATTATTATTATTAACCTTTATTTATAAAGCGCTGTAAATTTACACAGCGCTGTACATACAATCTTTTAGTCAGACGGTTCCCTGACCTCAGGCTTACAATCTAAAAGACACGAAACAAAAGAAGGGAGTGGTGGTGGGGAATAGGATCAGGTCCAGCAGATCTTCTCCACCTCCGAGGCCTGGACCAAGGCAGATGGACTGGCTTGGCTTCTTAATGGATGGTTATGTAGCCTAAATAGTGTCTCCTTGCCTGACCTCCTCCCTTCAGCCAACCTTAAGATTCAGCTGTCAGATTAAGGCAAAAGAAATCTGTTCATCTAGTGATCAGGGTACAAGGGAGATGACATTTCCATCCTTCTCCCACCAATAAGAAAGATGCAACAAGGATTTGTGACAGGAGCTCTGCTTCTGATTGCTACAGCCTAGCTCACTGGTAGGAGAGGGCCATAGGTATCATTCTTCTTGACCCTCGATGACCAGCAGAAGAGACCTCTTCTACCTGACGGAGTTGCTAGATGTTAAATGGGCTGGGACTATATAGGATTAGTGGATATAGAGCAGTAGTGGATCTTTAACTCTCAATTATGAATGTGTTAACTGCAGTACTGAATATTTGATCAGTAGACAAAGTCAATGGTTGGTCAATGGACAGAGCCATCCTACTGTATCAACTCATCAGTCACTTGGTAGTGCAGAAAACAGATCACGCAATCATGAATCACCAGAGCACGATCATGGGGGAAAGTGTGATAAAAATTAAGACCAGGTACAGACCTGCAGGAAGCACCATCCTGGTGCCAATTCTAGGATTCGGGAGCACACAGCATCCGCATGCTCCCAAACCCTAGCGTGCAGCGGTGGTGCCATAATGACAGCCTCCCATCTACACGGAGGTCACCATCATTACGCAAGCACGGCGCTGCATCTGCACATGCCGATGCTGCAGTCATGGCACCCGGCGCATGCAGTAAAAAGAACCTGCTTTTAGCAGGTTATTTTTGGTGCGGAGGGACGCTGCACAGTTTGGCTGCTGCAACATCCCTCAGGAGGAAAAACGGGCAGCTCCAGCCTGCCCTTTTGAGGCAGCCTGTTGAGCCCCTAAGACAAACTAGTATACTTGCATTCTTAAACTAGTATGACTGTGGAAGGACAGCAGGCTGGGGTGATAATGTCCCATATGTTGGGCACATGTTTGGCTTTCATTGAAACAACACATGGTACCTCATAATGACAAATGATGATATTTAGGCAAGCTGGAGAGCCAATACATAATGGAATGCCTACTTTCATATCAGTATGCTATTTCACTAATATCATCTGCCAAGTCTCACTACTGGATTCCCTTATCTCATAAACTGAAGTGAAAGTATCCTAGATTGTAATGCTTCACTCATGGAACGTTCTTGTCTAAGGAAGCTCATTTGCTACCTATACTATTGTATTTCTTGTACCAGGCAAATCAATACTCAAATGAAGTACACATACAGTGGTACCCTGGGTTACGAAATTAATTCGTTCCGCGGCGCCGTTCGTAACCCGAAAAGCATTCGCAAGCCGAATCCCCATAGGCGCTAATAGCGAAAGCCGCGATTTGGTGTGAAATAGCGCCGAAAAGCACCAAAATTTTTCTTCGTAACCCGAAAAAACATTCGTAACGCGGAACAGTTTTTTTAATTAGATTTTTTTCGTAACCCGGAAATTTCGTAAGGCGGCGCATTCGTATCCCGGGGTACCACTGTACTTGAGAGAAATCTCCACTGAATTTATTGGGAATTACCTTTGAGCAGCATTCATAGTTTTGCTCTGATAAACTGTTTCATTTCTTTTGATACTGCTTTTGATTGTAGTTTCATTACTGTTTTACAACTGAACTGTGTTTCTCATCCTGCGCTTTGTTGCTTTATATGCCTGCGAAGTGCCTTGCTAATATGTGCTGAAGGGTAGTAAAAAAAATCCCAGTTAAAGTCCAATAAACAAAACGCAATGCACTGATTCGGGCATAACCACACTCGCTGCCCATTAGGTTCCGACCACATATCACAATGCTTTACCAGCATTACGATCTTTGCAGCTTGAGTCCAGTAGTATACCTTAGGAAGAACTCACTTTGTTTTATTATGTTTTTCAGTAGCACAGGAGTGCTCTACTGCAGAATATTTCAATGCAGCACTACTGAGCACAAATCTAGGGTTGCCAGGTTGCAAGGTGCTGGCTGTTGTCTCAGAAAATTACTGTGGCTGGAGTTCAGTACTGCAGTTGCAGATTTGTAGCCTAGAGTTATAGATCTAGTTACAGATTCATATACTCCCAAACTTTTTTGAGCTACCACCCCCTTTCCTCTTTGGTGAGTTCTTGCCTAGTTCTTTCATTGCTGCCCTTCCCATTCCCATTTCCATTCTCATCCCCATTCTTTTAATTTCTTGACTGCAGTCTCCTTTCTAGTATGAGAAATCTTTATTCAGATTTCCTCATTATCTAGATAGAATTTATGTGGATCCTCCATGGTAATTGTTATTATTTTCTTTATGTTCAGCAGCTGCCTTTGCATTTTCACCCTTGACCATCCTTAGTAATTGTTCCAAATCTGTGATGTTTTCTGATAGTAGTATGATGTCATCCACATATCTTGGATTGTTGATGTTCCTGCTTCTTATCTTTATTAATTATGCCACCTTCCAGATCATGTTAGACTGAAACGCACATCATTATTAAACAATACAATCTGTGTTGAGAAATGCTGAGAGCTACAGTCCATCTTCTGGAAGGCTGCATAATTCCCCTCTTTTGTTTAGAAGATGGTTCATATTATGGATTTAGTGGCAAAGTACACACACAAAGAATGATAAATAGGGCTACTTCTAAGACAATATGTTTAAGTAGATGGGTGAAATGAGGATCACTTTAGATCCTTTGGGATGGCTTTAAAGTGGCCCAGGGTTGGAGCCATCCAGACAGCTGCAGATCTATCTGACCACATTGTGAACAAATGTGTGCAGCTGTTTGCAATGAGCAGCTATTTTTCACAAAATAAATGGTGAATGAAGCTGTATGCAAAGCCCCACATGCTGTCTCCACTTTTTAAGAATGCCTTTGACAATATTGGGGGATATCATCTTCCAAACCTTAACTATTTCCAGTTTTTAGGCTGAATCCACACTGCAGAAATAATGCAGTTGGACACCGCTCTAACTTCCATGGCTCAATGGTATAGAATTCTCTGATTTGCTGTTCGTTGTGTCACCAAAGCTCTCTGACAGAGAAGGCTAAATAGCTCACAAAACTATAAATCCGAGAATTTCACAGGATGGAGCTATGGTAAATTTGGGGAAGATTTGCAAAGTGAATATGGAGCATGATGGACTATGCAACAGTTACAAATCCATAACTCTGAGGCTGCATCTGCACTGCAGAAATAATGCACTTTAACATCACTTTAATTGCCATGGCTCATGCTATGGAATCCTGGGATATGTAGCTTGTTGTGGCACAGAGAAAGATAAATATCTCACAAAGCTACAAAGAATCCCATAGCACTGAGCCATGGCAGCTAAAGTGGTGTTAAACTGCATTGTTTCTATAGTGCAGATGCAGCTTAGCTTACAAATCCATAGTTACATTGTAGGATGCCAGCCTCTATTTTTAAATGGGCACATTAAATGCAAAGATGCATTTAATACTGTATTTAGTTCAGTTCTGGGTGACCCTTTTTTCTAAATTAAGAATGACATGCAATACCTTATTTAAGCTTAAAATTGCAACAACAAATTCTCAAAGCAGATATCAGTCTCATGCTTTCTGATGTGAAAGAAGAAGAGTAAGAAGAAGGATGTGATGATGATGATGATGAATACAGTCAGCCCACCATATCCATGAATTCTGCATCCACGAAGTCAGCCATCAACAGCTTGATTATATATATATATATATATACCTTGATTTTGCCTTTTTATATAAGGGACACTATTTTACTATGTCATTGTATATAATGGGACATGAGCGTCAATGGATTTTGGTATTCATGGAGGGGAGTCCAGGTACCAAACTCCAGTGCATACCAAGGGCCCATTGTAATAGAAGTAGAAGAAATCAGCAAGGCTGTTTCCCAGCAGTAACTCTATTTAGTTAGTCACCCTACTTTCCCAGCATTATCATGCTTTCCAAGGAAAACTATCATCTACAAAGTTTCATTACCAGATGAAAAAGCAATGAAAACTGACTGAGCCAAGCAAACAGCAGCTTGCTTTCTGAATGCCACAGTGGATTCAAATCAGTTGGATATCCATTTCCACTCAACAAGACAGCCTTGCCCTGCTTCATGGTTTTCCATACTGGGTGCAATCAGAAAGTAAATTAAACCACTTACAGTGAACCAAAACTTCCCATGTTTCCATGGAAATGTGGAGAAGACAGAGCTTCAAGTTTAGCCGACTGATAAATACAAACGCCTTTTGTTACCAGTGAGCCTCATCTCTCTCCCAATGTGTGCACCAGTGCACTCAGTAACCTTCTACCACTCTGTCAAGCGTGCCTTCATGACAGCTGACATCCAGTTCCACTTTGCAGACTCGCTCAGATCTTAAAGATATTGAAAGCCCCTACAGAAACTAACTGCGCATGATAACATTTGTGTCTGTTTCTGCACAAACTGTGTTCCCTTGGACTATATGACGGTAAACCAAGATCAGAGCATAATCATTATTTCCACATGCAGCAACTAAAGCGAGCTGAGGACAAAGGAGGAAAGTGGGGAGAGAAAAACCAGGACACTTTAAAAGCAGGTGAAAAGTAGAACAACAGAGAATTAATTGGGACAGTCCTTGCCAAATTGGGACAGCTGGAGGATATGGCCCAACCACATGTTTCAGGAAATTGACATAGGTGTACCAACAGGCTTCTGATCAGGATCTGCATTGGTCAAGAGAAATTGCCCACAGCAGTGAAATAATAGATCTTCAGGATAATCAAAGTACTGCATTTAAAACAGCAACTCTAAGGAGCTTATCATACAGAATGGATCCTTTGCAGAAACTGAATTTAAACTAGAAAAAAACTTGCAAAAGCATGGAGATTTTTCAGACTATGTCAGGGGTTAGCCCAAACAGAATGTGGACAAACCTGTAAAAGTGGACTGATTTTCATACATTGTAAGGGTTAAAAAGCATTAATGTGACATTAACCCGAATGGGAAGTAGACAAAACCTGCTCCTTTTTACTTTCAGAAAATCCCAAAAGTAAAAAGGAGCAAGCTTTGTTGACTTTCCATTTGGGTTAGTGTCATGTTATTGCTTATATGTGTGATAAACTCCTAAGTTTCTTTGTGTGTTTTTGCCAGAAGAACAAGGAGGAGGTGGTTTAACATACATTAATGTTCATGCACGAATATGCACACATTTCCAGTGCAATCCCATGCCTGTCTAATCAGAACTAAAGCCTACTGAGCTAGATTTATTTCTAGAGAGGTATCTGAGTCCCATTCTTGGACTTAAGGTCAGCAGGTTTGATATGTAGCTAGTATAACAGGTCTACTTGGCTCTCCAGATATTTTGATGACAATTCCCATAATAATAAAATGTTATCATTCTGGAGAATCCAGTAAAATTCTCTACCAGAGAATTTTAAGTACTGTACTTCATCAAAGATTGGCAGGTTATATGCTGTTTTGATTATGCCTGTAAAGTGCCATGCAAATTTATGGTGCTATATAAACAAACCTTAATAGTAATAGTAATAATAACTCCAAATCCCAGCACTCCTTAGGATGGCAGTTACAGTAGTGTCAGATGGGTACAAGAGCCAGTGTGGCATAATGGTTGGAGCACTGGACTGTGACTCTGGAGACCAGGCTTCAATTCTCAGGTGAAACTCACTGCATGATCTTGGACAAGTCACACTCTCTCAGCCTCAGGGGAAAGCAATGGCAAACCTCGCCAAGAAAATCCCAGGATAGGTTTGGCTTAGGGTTGCCGTAAATCAGAAATGACTTGAAAGCACACAACACAGAGATGGGTACAACGGTGCAGCCTAGATACATTCTCAGTTAACAGCAACTAAAGATAAGTAGTATAGTTACTTTTGAATAACAAGAAAGTAAAGTTTTTCTTCTTCTTTTTTTAAAGTATCCACTAAATCTTAGAAGGGGACTTGAAACTGAAGCTGTGTTTACTTTTTCAGCATGACTTTCCAATTTTGGGGTACCCTCCCTTTGATTGCTGAGCTGTCAACAAGCAAACACTGGTTACACAAAAAGATTGAGAAGCATTTCCTTTTAAATCTGAAGTCAAGCCCTGAGGGTCTCAAAGATCAGTGTCCAGTGCTGATATTTATTGCTAAGATCAGAGTCAGCAACCTTCCCTGATATTCAGAAATGTGCTACTTCAGGGCAGAAAAACTGTAATAAAGGGAAAGCTACAGAAGGTGTTTTGATATTGCCGAAGGCCAAAGTCAAATGGTTTTGCTGCTGCCAGATCAGCCATGTACTATTTACCAATGTGGAATTACAAATTTATTTTTCATTTCACTTTATCCCAGATTACAAGGTAGCAGACACCTGGCAATTGCAGGCTGGGGGCCAAATCTTTTTGACATTACCCTTGGGCCTATTTTACATCCTGTGCTCCTGTTACGGGGCCAGATCTCATTCTGTGCAGAAGGGCCAAAATTTAACAAGTTTGCCAATGGGTCACAAGGCATAAAGGTTAGTGCATCTCAAAACAAAATTGCCTGAGTTGGCTTATTTTACCCTATAGGAAATGTTATACAGTATTTTTGCACTACAACTCCCAGAATCCATCAGCTAGTTTTGCCCTGACTGATCTATGTGTAGCACAAACAGCAATCCTACACACTTGATGTTCTTCTTGTCGCCTTCCCTCCCTGTATTTCTCTTTAAGTAGCCTAGACAATTAAGACACAATGGCCAAAGTCCCACGTCCCAATCTACATTTTGTAACTTTAAGAATCCATAGCTATGTTGCAGAAATGCAATAAAACCTTATTGGTGAATTGTGAAGATGTGCATTCAGGTACTGACAAGAGAACTCCAATGTGCATTGTGGCACATCCAATGCATATTGGGCACCTCTGATGAGCAACAGGCATTTCTGATATGCATTAGCCACTTCAGATATGCATCAGGCATTTCTGATGTACATCAGGCATTTCTGATACGTGTTAACTACTTCTGATATGCATCAAGCATTTCTGATGTGCGTTGACCACTTCTGATATGCACACCAGGCACTCCTGTTGTGTTCTGGCATGTCTTAGTGGTCATTGCATATTGGGTCATGTTGCATCAGGACACTGCACATCAGTCACTCCACCACTGCACAAGGGTTGCCTGTATATTGTAACACCATAACAGTTTCTAATATGGATGCTAAGAAACTACTCAGTGCAATTCTGTGCACACATAAGGCCATATTTAAAGATACAAATCCCAAGGAAAATGCCTACTCCCCTCCCCCCTTGCACATCTTTCAAACCTAAAGTGGTAAGTCAAGAGAAGTCTGAAACCTCTATGAATTCAACAGACAGATTCAAGGTACAAATCAAATCATAGTGGCAAAGCTCTAGCCAGTTTGTCAGCAAGGGCATCACTAGGGGGTTGTGGACCATACCTGGTGACACCTCAGAGGGGGTGAACATAGCATCATGGGATCATAGAGCTGGAAAATATCTCAAGGGCCATCCAGTCCAACTCCCCACCATGCAGGAATGCATAATCAAAGCACCCCTAACAGATGGCCATCCAGCCTCTTTTTAAAAACCTCCACCACACTCTCAGGGAGTGTGTTCCACTGTTGAACAGCTCTTACTGTCAGGAAGTTCCTCCTAATGTTGAGGTGGAATCTCTTTCCCTGTAATTTTTTTTGGGGGAGGGGGGAGTTAAATCCCATTTGAAATCCCATTTCTGCATGAGATGCCTCCCATATGATAAACTTCCTAGTCTCTAGAGCGGCAGAAAGCAAGCTTGCTCTATCCTCACCGTGACATTCCTTCAAATGTTTAAACAGGGCTATCATATCACCTCCTCACCTTCTCTTCTCCAGACTGAACATGCCCAGCTCCCTAAGTCTCTCCTCATAAGGCTTGGTTTCCAGACCTTTCACCATTTTCGTTGCCCGCCTCTGGACATGCTCCAGCTTCTCAACATCTTTTTTGAATTGTGATGCCCAGAACTGGGCACAATGTTCCAAGTGAGACTTGATCAAAGCAGAATAGAGTAGTACTATTACTTCCCTCAATCTAGACAATATACTTCTATTGATGCAGCCTAGAATTGCATTGTCTTTTTTAATCTGCCACATCACACTGTTGATTCATGTTGAACTTGTTGTTTACTAGGACTTCTAGTTCCCTTTCACATGTGCTGTTGTCAAGACAGGTATTCCCCCATCCTATATCTGTGCATTTCATTTTTTCACCCTAAGTGTAGTACCTTACATTTCTCCCTGCTGAAATTGATTTTATTAGTTTTGGCACAGCTTACTAATCTATTAGAAACGTCTGGTGGAGTAGTCACTCCCATCTTTCCCAATATCCCCTGGCCACCTCTCTCCAGCTTTGGCCACTGGTTGGATGCTGCTGCTACCCAGCAACTCCTTTTAGGTTTCAGTAGCTTCACCAGATCCAGAAAAGGCTGTTGAAGAGAAGAGTGGGATATTAAAAAATGATCCGTACTGGGTGTCAAATATACTAGGTATGCCACTGCTTGCCAGTTCTTCCTCACTGATAACATTTGCCATCTTGACCACTCTGTGATGAGGCTTAGCAACATGTGCCCCAGTTTTCATCTGTGAAATGTTGGAGGATATGGCAATGCCAGCAATGTTGTCTGGCCAATGCTGCTTTTCCCAGAGCCTGCCTATCCTTTGTCTGTCTCTCTTAGGTGGTGGTAGAGATGAGAGATACTACATGATGGAGCAGCAGGGGAGCGGTTCTTTGATTTCATCTCTGCATGAGTGGTATATATAGTTCAATAAATTGCATTCTCTGGCTTCTTGAACTTTCTTCCCAGAAGAAAAGAAGAGAAAAGAGTGTTCCTTCCACAAAAGCAGCACATGTCTGAGGGATGGTGGTCGGAGGTAGCATATAAATGGTTTTAAAGGACTCTGTACCAACAGCACTTGGAAATCTGAAAGGCATAATATGCTTGACACAAAGTGTATCTAGAAAATGGAGGTGAGTGGAATGCGACTGTTTAAATGGGTCACTAAACAAATAATAGACATTTAAAACAGATGTTAGCACCTCTCTTTAAATGCATCTGCACTACAGAAATAATGCAGTTTGACAACACAGTGCTAAGGAATTCTGGGATTTGTGGTTGCTGATGAGGCAATGGCTTGTGCCACAGTGTAGAATTAATGCAGTTCGGCACTGCTGTAATTGTCATGGCTCCCTCCTATGGAATCCTGGGATATGTAATTTGTTATGGCACTAGAGTTCTAGAGACATAGGCTAAATATCTTACATAACTAGAAATCCCTGAATTCCATAGCATTGAGCCATGCAGTTAAAGTGATGTCAAACTGCCTTATTTCTGCAGTGCAGATGCAACCATTGTTCTGACTATGATTCCCACAAATACTACTTTATTGGCACAGGTCTGCCTTAGTTAATACCTCAGAAGCAATTCCATCCCAGCTGTGTTTTTGTTTGCTACTAAGTAAATTATTCTCTTTTCTATTCACTGTAGCCACTTTTGTAAAAGAAGAAACATACAAAAAGAGTAATTGCCAAACAGGGAGAAGCTGACATTGCTTCACCTTCTCTTCCCAACTGAATTACAGAGCAAGCTGTGAAGAAGGCTTGTGTGTCTATGAATCAAGATTTTTCTGGCAGTAAGGGATGTTACGGTACCTATAAAGATATGAAAAACCAGTCACTTAATTTTGAGACAGAGATTTCCACAGTTTCAAACATTGACACTGCTGCCCAGGAATGCAACTAGAACTAAATCATTCTTTGTTGTGCAGAACTGATGTACCTTGAGAGCCAGCATGGTGCAGTTGTTTGAACATTGGATAGGACTCTGGATACCAAGGTTCAAGTCCCTGCTTGGCCATAGAAACTCACTGGGTGACTTGGGCAAATCATACTCTCTCAGCCTCAGAGGAAAGCAATGGAAAACCCCCTCTGAACACCCATGCCAATAAAACCCCATGATGGAGTCACCTTGTTGTTGTTAACTGCCTTTGAGTCAATCTCAACTCATGGCGACCCTATGTATGAGACATTTCCAAGACTCCCTATCTGCCAGATTTGGTCCAGATTTGGACACAGGAGAGTTGGATTCAGATCCAGCCTATCTACTCACAAGACATTTTTGGGAACTTAATTTGTGATCGGCCTCTACATTTTAACTTTTTAAAAAATCAATGTCAGGTAATTTGAGTGTTGAACTAGAAATCTGGGAGACCATGTTTCAAGTCCCCACTTGCCCATGGAAACCAACTGGGTGACCTTAGACAACTCATTCTCTCTCGGCCTCAGAAGGAGACAAAGGCAAACCCTCCACAAACAAATTTTTCAAGATAACCCCATGATAGGTTTGCCTTAGATTCATCATAAGTCGGGAATGACTTGAAAGGCACACAGCAACAACAGTGATGTACCTCACATGCATATTTGACCCAAACCATTATTGTACTTTCCCCTGTGCAATGGACTTAAGTGAAGAACAGCATAAAGCCATGGCTGCCTTTATGCTTTTGCTCATTTTGCACAACTCCAAAATGTCCATCATTTTCTTGGCTTGTGAAGCTCAAGAAACATCAGCTTGGTCAGCTGGTATTGAAATAAAGTACTAGACTCGATAGATCTTTCATCAATCCAACAAGAAACTTCTTGTGTTGTTGCTGCTGCTGCTGCTACTGCTGCTGTTGTCAGTATCTTTACTTATGCACTTTATCACATCAGGCTGATAAAGTACAACAATCACATTAGTCTAGAAATGTAAACATATTGGGTTGAGTCAGTATGTAGAGAGACCTTGTAGCACCTTTGAGACTAACAGAAAGAAAGAAGTTGGCAGCATAAGTTTTCATGGACTTAAGTTATGAAAGTGCACGCTGCCAAATTATTTCATCCTGTGCAATAGATTGTAAGCTGGACATAAGATGTTGCAGCTTTGGGGATTCACATTTGTGGTAATTAATGACTGGATGTGGCCCCCAAAACCTCTTAAACCAGGCAGTGCCCTGTCCAAAAGGTTTGTGAGGTGCTACAAATAGAAGCACTGAGAAATATTATTGCAGCACCCTCCCAGTTGTGGGATGCATTGAGACAAGCAGCTGTGGTAGGACCAAAGTGTCTCTCCAGCTTCCCATCTCAATGCACCCCCTCAATGCCAGGAGAGTGCTGCAGTTGTCATTTTCAGTGCTCCATGCCACACCAAGCCACAAACTTGCCATGCAGTCGTATGTAGTTGATGCTGTAGCTGTTCATTTTGAAACTTTCTCCATGTACATGGTGGCTTACAAATGAAAGGAACATATGGAACTATGAAGAGTGTCTTAAGGAGCTGGGTATGTTTAGCCTGGAGAAGAGTAAGATGAGGGGTGACATGATAGCTATGTGTAAATATCTGAATGGATGCCATATTGAGGATGGAGTAAGCTTGTTTTCTGCTGCTCCAGAGAGTAGGACATGAAGCAATGGATTCAAACTACAGGAAAAGAGATTCCACCTCAATATTAGAGGAACTTCCTGACAGTAAGAGCTGTTTGGCAATGGAACACAGTCCCTCAGAGAGTGGTGGAGTCCCTTCTTTGCATGTTTTTAAACAGAGGTTGGATGGCCATCTGTCGGGGGTGCTTTGATTATCAATTCCTGCATGGCAAGGAGTTGGACTGGATGTCACTTATGGTCTCTTCCAGCTCCATGATTCTCTGAACAACCCAAATTCTTTCCCCAGTGAGCTTAGAATGTGAATTTTCTGACAGTAAATCTCACAGTCATCTTTTACAATCCTAGCAGTCATGCTACAGCACCTTGAAGTCTAATAAATTTAGAATGAGATAAGCTTTTATAGACTAGTTGCATATGGGATGCATTATGATGACACTGCCTGGATAAAAATTTAGCCAGAGCAACAGTGAAATGAACTAAGCTTTCCATAAACAACTATGTGTGGATAGTTTCATTATCCAGGGGTGGGCAACATATCAGGTGGACTCACAGAAGTGCTAACCTCTTTGTAGACAAGGGTCTAATCTACACTACAGAAATAATGCATTTTTTACACCACTTTAATTGCCATGGCTCAATGCTATGGAATTCTGGAATCTACAGTTTTGTGGGATATTTAGTCTTCTCTACCAGAGAGCTCTGGTGCCAGAACAAATTACAAACCCTAAAATTCCATAGTTGTCATGGCCTGCCCTTGGGCTGATGATGAGAGGGACTCTGGGGGTGTCAGGAGGTTCATGGGAGCACCCTGGCCTGGGGGATTCCCCTGCAGCCTCAGAGGACAAGCAGGACTCAGAGGAGAAAGAGACAGATCTTACCATGCTGAGAGACAACACGCAAAGGAATTCCTGAGATGCTCATCCTGACTAGAGGCCAAAGGGATGGCTAACTGACAACAGCTGAGGCATGCCTATAGTCCTTAAAAGGAGCCAACTGCTTCACTTCAGTGTGGTTGACAACCCATCCTGGAGAGTTGTGCTGCTGTTGTGTTTCTTGCTTGTGAACCCTGATATCTTGGCTATCTTGGACTCAGGTCCTCTGGGAAGAATTTACTGCAGCCACGGAAGATCAGGTTGTCTGCAGTTACCCAGAGAGCCTTTTCATCTGCCACACCTAAATTATGGAATGACCTGCCAGAAGAGACATATCACCACTTTAAAAAGGCTGTCAAGACGGATCTGTTCTGGCAGGCCTTCCCTGACAGACCTTCCCATTATACTGGTATGAATTGCCCTTTAATTACACCAAGATTTCTTACCTCATCTTGTCTATTTTAATTAATTTTAACTTTTATTTTATAGTGCTGTTATTTAGTTTTAAGGTAAGGGGTTAAGGGGATTATATAATTTTTAGTCATGTATGTAGTATGTATTTTAATTATGTATTTTTTTAAACCCATCTAGATCCTTCTGGAGAGGCGGGATATAAATAAAACTTATCATTGGCGGCGGCGGCATCATCTCAGGCTACTAGACCTGGAAAGGAATTTTGGACTACAGCTTTACTTCTCCCCTCTGGCTTAATACTATCAGACTAGTCTTCAAAGTGTACATTTTGCTTACTCCTGCTGGCATTCTTGGTTTGACCTCCTGCTCCCTGCTTGCTGCCAACTAAAGTAAACAGGACAATAGCTTTGAGCCATGACAGTTAAGTTGGTGTCTAACTGCATTATTTCTGCAGTGCAGATTAGACCGAGTTGCACAGGGAACGTTCACCTTGCTTCAAAGAAGAAATGAATCCCTTAAAGGTAAAACACTGTCGTTTTGCTTCAGGGTACACTTTACAGATGGTCAAGGTGGCTCCTGGTTGGTTTGAGAGGTGAGACAAGCCTCTCAAAACCCCATCTTAAAGTAGCCCAACCCAAAGTAATCAGCATTCTCTGAAGATGCCAGCCACAGATGCTGGCAAAACGTCAGGAAGGAAAATTTCTAGAACATGGCCACATAGCCCAAAAAACCCACAAAAACCCAAAGTAATCAATAAATAGCACTGGAGCTAGTTGAACAGCGGGCTCTAGCTGTACAGCAGGAACACATATACACACATGGATATCAAAATCTGTAGATGCTTAAGTCCCATTGAATGCAATGGCATGGTAAAGTGGTGTCCCTTGTATGGCAAAATCAAGCTTTGTTATTTGGAGTGTGTGTGTGTGTGTGTGTGTGTGTGTGTGTGTTTGAATCCATGGATAAAGCATCCATCGATACAGAGGCTGACTGTATCAGCTGGAGTCCAGAGCTCTTTGTTCTTGTTTAAGGAATGCAATAAACTTCTCTAACTTCTGTAAGTCCTCCAAGGCTTCTTTGACAAACACTGTCTTCCACATACGGTGTGTCTTCTGCTATCCCTGTTATCTTTCTTTCTTCTCCTTCCCCACAGACCACCCATAGAAACATCTGTGACTCAAGGAAATAACATGTCAAACTAGAAATTGTAGAAGGATGGCAGGAAGGAAAGAGATGCCAGCCGACAACACACACTCAGCCATAGCCAGGTGATTTGCATGAATTAAGTGGGAGGAACACGCCCCGAGGAATCTCAGCAAAAGTTTTTCTGGGATCTGAGGAACTAGGCAAGAGCTGTGTTTAGGCAGAGAAATGTGAACTAGATTTGTTCTAAATCAGGAAACCTTATATCCTTTAGTGGGGTGTCTGTGGAAAGGATAACATGAATGAGATGCATAAATCTTTCTTGATGTGGTCAGGTGGGCCCATGGCTTAGTGATGAAGCATACGCTTCAAAGGCAGATTTGACCTGGTTAGGTTTCCATGCAACAGAGCACTCTGGGGACACCAATGGCTACTAGTCATGATGGATGGATGTTACTTCCAATCTTAGCATTAGAGCTTGGAAAAGTTGCCTTTTTGGACTACAATGTCCAGAACCTCCCAGCTAATCATACAGTCATAGAATCTTGGGGTGCACCCACACTGTGAAAATAAGGCAGTTTGACACCATTTTAAGTGCTGTAGCTCCATCCCATGGAATTCTGAGATTTGTAGTTTTACAAGGTCTTTAGCCTTTTCTGCCAAAGAGTCTGGTGCCTCCACAAAACTACAAATCTCGGGATTTTGTAGGACGGAGCCACAGCACTTAAAGTGGTGTCAAACTGCATTATTTCTACAGTGTAGATGCAATCAAAGTAGCTACTGTCCTGAGTATGCAAGATCTTGAGCAAGGCTGTAACAGGATCTCTTAGAGGTGTTGCTATAGGGTCACCATACGTTGAAGCCAACTTAACAGCACAAATCAAGAACAACAAATTGGAGTTTTCTGTGGGTTCAGGAAATACAGCTTGGAAATTACATTAACCCCTAATTATGCTGTCCCAATTTGAGATGCATCTACACTAGAAATAGTGCAATTTGACACCACTTTCAATGCTGTAGCACCATCCTATGGGATCCTGAGGTTTGTAGTTTTACAAGATCTTTAGTCTTCTTTGCCGAAGAGTGCTGTGCTGCACAAAATTACAAATCCTAGGATTCTGTATGATGGAGCCATAGTAGTTAAAGTGGTGGGGAAATGCATTATTTCTACAGTGTGAGTGCCTCCTTAGAGTTGGAAGGGACTACAACGGCCCTCTAGTCAAGCCCCCTGCCATGCAGGAATCCACAACTGATTGCAGGAATATAATCAGTTGCATAATGTCAATATTCAGCAGAAGGGTGGTATAGGGCAACTGCCATGTGTTGTTTTTTGGGGGGGGGGGGTTGGGGGGCTGTGTGGCCACATTCTGGAGGATTTTATTCCTGATGTTTTACCTGCAACACTGGCTGACATCTTCAGAAGCATCTTCAAACCTCTGAAGTTGCCAAACACAGCCGCATGTGAAATGTCAGGAATAAATTCCTCCAGAACACAGCTACACAGCCCGAAAAACCCACAGAAAACTATGGATGCCAGCTGTGAAAGCCTTCAACTTCACATTGTCATGTGTAGATTTATACTCTATGAGCATAATCTTGCCTACATTATGCTCATAGAGCATGTAGGATCTTCATGTCCCATCTTGTTTTTCATCTGCCCCTCCACCCTTCTTTGTTCACTCCTGATTAAACACATGCATACTGTATAAGTAGTATTCCTATAGAAAGCAATCCCATTTATTTTTTTCCACTCCAAATGGCTTTTCTAATCCATGTAGCACTACTTCTGAGCTGAGCCAATTTGGATTCACTTTGCCAGGTTTGATTCCCTTGCCTTTCCCAAGGCTCTCCAAGAATAAACAAACACACAGGCAATTTTCTCTGTCAGGATTTGTTTTCACTCTCTGTGATGCTTTTATTCATATTAGAGGGAGCTAGAGGTGTTTTACAGTCTTCAGATAGCCATTTGTCTTTTGAGGAAGCAAAAAGGCCAGGTATTTATGAGTCAGGGAGAATTTTTATAAAGAAGAACAAAATGCAGAGAGTTGTCAATTGGCCAGGATGGGGAGGGACTTGTTTTATTGTGTTTTGGAGCACAATAAAACTTCTAGGCATGTGCTTGCTAGGTACCCACTAGCAAAATGTCTATCATTCAGAATGTAGAGTGTATATGGGGGGAGGCATATTAGTCTCGTTCAATAATAGGCCCTTGTTGTTGTTATTGTTAACCACCTTCGAGTGTATCCCATCTCATGGTGACCCTGAAGATGAGATCTCTCCAAGGCTTCCTATCCTGCACTACTCTGCTCAGGTCCTGCAAATTCATACCTGTGACCCCCCTGATAGAGTCTATCCATCCTGTGTGCAGTATTCCTCTTTCTACAGCTCTCCACCTATCCTAGTATTAATGTCTTTTCTAACAAGTTATGCCTTCTCAGGATGTGTTCAAAGTAAGGAGCTTATCGCATGCACAAGTATGCCAGCTTACCTCTTCCGCATTTAATTCAGGGTCCAGGATGGCCCCAGATGTTATCAGACTTAAATCGCTGCTGATCTAGCCGCGATTCCGCCACCCGGATGCATCCCTGGTTGAAGCCTCACTCAGCCAGCCAATTTGTGAGATTGGAAACTCTCTGACTTCGAAAAAGTGCTGGCTCAGCAAGGCTTTGACCCAGGATGTATCCGGGCAGCGGAACCACAGCTAGATTGGTGGCAATTTAGGCTTGGTAACATCCAGGGGCATCCCAGATCCTGAACTGAATCCATAAAAGGTAAGTTGGTGTATTTGTGCATGTGATAAGCTCCTAAAACAACCTCAACCCGATCTTCTTGGCTTCCAGAGAGAGTTCAGGCTTGATCTGTTCAAGGACCCATTTGCTTTTTTCTTTGGCTGTCCACTATATCCTCAGCACTCTTCTCCCACACCACATCTTAAATTAATTTATTTTCTTGTTATCTGCTTTTGTCACTGTCCAGCTCTTACATCCGTACATGGTGACGGTGATTCTAATTTTCGTGTTCAGTTGTATATCTTTACTCTTTAGGATCTTCTCTAGTTCTCTCATTGCTGTCCTTCCCATTTCTAGTCTTATTTCTTGACTGCAGTCTATTTCTGAGCAATGTTTGATCCAAGGTACAGGAAATTTTAACTATTCAATCTCAATTGTAGAGAATCAGAAGTATTCTGAGTTTATGGAGTTTTTCAGGGGGACGCAAGAAGCCAAAATTTCTCTGAACTGCATGTGGTGAGATTGCAATCTATTTGAATGGAATGGGGAATATTTGAATCATGTAGATAAGCTGTTACCCCAAAAGGGTAGGGGGGACTGGGGGTCCCCATCGACTGTGTCAGCTTCTCTTTTAAATGTTGCTTACCTCAAAGAAGCTGGCGAGAGTCTGGGTAACATGAGGATCGTTTCCACCTGTTTATACCAGTACAGAGGAGGACTCCATGTTTGGGCGAGTAATCAGATTTTTATTTATAAACATGCAAGAGTGCAATCAAACACATGATAGTAATTCAGACAGACACACCATCCAAAGCTATGAAAATTAGATAGTGGAGTTTTAGGGAGTAGAAGGGTGTAATATCTACCTGTCCTGGAGAGGTGAATACGGAAATTGGGATGTGGCTCAGATGGGGTCTCAGGGAAACACAGTGAGTAGAAGGGTCTCTCTGGGCACACTGCTCAAGGAGGCAAGGTTCAGGACTGGTATTTCCATCTGAGATCCTAGCTTCAAGGGATGTGCTATCATGCACTGCAGCAAAGTCCTGATGGTGTTCCCAGGGAATCAATAATGGGATTCCAGAACGACTGACGGCAGTAACTTCAGAGTAACAAAAATAGCAATTTGATTTAGGACAACTCAGGATAGATGGAAGTTGGCTGGAAACATGGCAGGAGGCATATAGGAAGCACTGGCTTTATTGCAGTGAAAGACAACCTTCATTTTTTGTTTCTAGTGTGAGATGATAGTCAGCCTGGGGAGGAGGACAGCATGAATAAAAAAAGCCATTCAACTTTTATCTTGGAATTACCTGGGTCCTTCCCATGGGAAGTTCACCTGGTGTTCCTAAAGTCATTGTGACCTCTTAAAAACATGCCTGGCTCCAGAAATATGAAAATATGGGCAACCCAAATATAATTCAAGTTATAGTCAGCTTGCATCCCTTGTCAGTCAATGCCCCAAGAAATCATGAAAAAACTCCACATCTCAGAGATGAAGCATTTTTAGCACAGATAAAAATGCTTGCTAACCCCCACAAGGCTTTTTTTTAAAAAATTAGCTTAGCTGTAGCTTATTGAACAAGTTGTTATCCTATCTGTTGCTTACATATGCCAGATTGTAAGCAAGATCATCCTTTTAAAAAGATGTGCCTTGGTGTTTTTATTACAAATGCAGCTGCATCCTTTACTTGGCCAACTGGGTTTCAGCTGCCTGTCATTCTTTATTTTCAAAACTTTAAAAATAAAAGGCATCCTTTTGATTGCCAACGGGTTTATTTCCCTTCTTTCAAAAACCTCACAAGTTTGCAATATGTATGTCTTTACCCACTTAGAAGTATTTGCCTCCTTATTTTTGGTTTAATCTTGCAATATCTTTTTCTCCCATTTCCCTCACATGTTTTTCAAGGGCAAGAGGTCAATCACCATATTTTCTCTCTTCTAGAATTACAGTATAGATTTTCTAAAGCTTAGGCTGCCTTCTTCTGAGCAATACCCTGCTTTGTCCTTAATGGCTGGGAGAAAAAAAGTGTTTTATGCTTTGTACTGAGGAAAAGCAATGGCAGAAGTTAAAAAGCTGCATCCCTTAGGAAGCTGGACCAGTTTCAAATTTTTGCATACAAACACACACACACACAAATGCACAGAGAGAGGAAAAGAGAAGTCAGTTCCATAGAAAGTTACACTGATTTTAATGAGGCTGCAGGTACAAAGAATGAGATATACTGTAACAAATGCAACTGACCTTCTGTATCCACGGATTCTGCATCCATGGATTCAAACATCCATGGCTTGAAAATATCCCCCCCACCACCACCACCACCCCAAAAAAATCCTAAAATCAAACCTTAATTTTTGTCATTTTATAGAAGGAATAGCACTTTACAACACCATTGTATATAATGGGACTTGACCATCCACAGATTTTGGTACCCACGGGAAATCTTGGAACCAAACCACAGTGGATTCCAAGGCCCCACTGTACTTGCAATATTGATCTATGCAGAAGATGGGACAGTTCTGCTGGTTACTTTCACCAAAGTAACACAAAATGTATATAAATGCTTTAAATTGAAATACTGAAGGGAAGGTAAAAGAAAACATCATGGTTGGATTTATATGTGCTTAGAGGTTAGCTGTTGAAATAAATAGGACTAATCTGTTTTGACTCATTGAAATCCCATTAATTTCAAAGGGTCTGCTCTAGTTGTGACTATAACTAAGGATCAGTCAGAGTGAAAATAATATATCATCAAATTAAGCTGGGCTTGGATTTACAGCTGAAGAGTCAATACATGGATCCCATTCCAATGCAGTGTGCAATATAGCCCTACCTTACAGAGTCAAAGTCCCAGGAGTTTTTCATTAGCAGGGACTATGTCATCATTTCCAACAAATATGGAAAACAAAACAATGGCCTTTAGACTAGAAATGCTCAATATACATTCCAGTGCACAAGAAAGGGAACACCAGAGATGCAGAAACCAACAAACTATTGCATTCATTTCCCATACAAGCAAATTAATATTCAAGCTTTTGCAGCAAAGACCTTTACCTTATAAGGAGGAAAAAATGTCCAATGTCCAAGCTTGGTTCAGAAAAAGGAAGATGTACCAGGAATCTTACTGCAAACATGCACTGGATAATGGAGTGCACCAAAGAATTTAAGAAGAAAACCAGACTGTATTTTATAGATTATAGAAAAGCCTTTGATTGTGTAGATTATTAAAAAAACAAACTATGGATTGTTCTAAAAGAAAAGGGTGGACCATAACATTTAATTGTCCTGATGCATAGCCTGTACTCAGAACAATACATCAGTGTCAGAAAAGAATATGGAGAAACAGAAGGATCAGACAAGGCTGCACCCTGTCTCTTAGGCGGGCTACACACCGCCGCTTTGCGGCGGTCTGCCGCCGCCGCCAGAAGGTCCGCGGGGGAGCCGGAGCCTATAGACGGCCCGACTCCCGCGCGGACCGAAAAAAGAAGCTCCAAAATGGAGCTTCTTTCTGCGTCGCGTTTGCGACGTAGCGAGGCGCCAGGGGCGCGCTCGCTACGTCAGCAGCGGCGCGACGCGTCTGGACGCTGTGCGTCCGATGCGTAAAGATGGCGCCGGCCATGTAGAAAGGCCGGCGCCATCTTGTACGGACGGAGTCCGTACGAGGCCCAGGGGCGTCTAAAAGAGACGCCCCTTTTTTAAAATGGGACGTCCTCCGGACGTCCCAAAGGGCCGTCTGGAAAGCCCCTTAGATTGATATAGTGAACATATCATGTGGAAACGTGGTGTCAGACCTAGTGTGAGGGAGGCATGAGGTCTGGAGGAAGGAATATGAACAGTTTAAAATATGCAGATAACACCATACTACTAGCAGAAAATATCAAAGATGTAGACGCATTACTGAAGGAAGTCAAGAAATAAAGTGTAAAGCAGGCTTGCAGCTGAACATTAAGAAAACAAAAATAAAGGGCATAGATGATTTACATAACTTTAAATGGACAATAAAAATGTTAGAATATGGTATCACCATAAAAACAAAATGGAAAGTGTGGTCAAGAAATCAGAAGAAAGCTAGGACTTGGAAACACAGCTTAAGGCAGCAGATGAATTCAGTTTCACAGGCCTGACTTTGTGGCTCACACAGATTTTAAGAGGGAAGAATAGAGGAACAGCTGAGGACTGCTGTTACTGAGCAGCCATCTGCTACCTAAGACAACTGCTTCACCATGCAATCCTGGGTCCTGTCCATTGAGACTTGCCATATGTACTGGGGTACTTGGAAAATCCCAGATTGGAGTATCTAAAAAATGTCCTGGGCAGTTGGGCATGTTTGAAGCCAGAAATCCTGGATCTCTACTTTGGTCCAGGCTGCATTTTGTCAGAGACCCCAGTCTCCATTGAAACTCCCTTCCCCTCTTATTTTAAGAAGTGAAACCCTATGTGCAAACCGATGGCCTACAGATTGGAATCAATATACATCCCTATCCACAAAAAAGGAGACACAAGAGACTGCTGCAACTATAGAACCATAACACTCATGCTCAAAATTCTGAAACATAGGCTCCAACCACACATGGAGAGAGAAATCCAAGAGGTCCAAGCAGGGTTCAGGAAAGGAAGAGGCACTATGGACCACTCTGCAAACATATGATGGCCAATGGAGCATAGCAGTGAGTTCCAAAAGAAAACCAGTATGTGCTTGATAGACTATAGCAAAGCCTTTGAGTGCACATAGATCATGAAAGGCTATGGAACGTCCTTAAAGACATGGGAGAGCCAACACATCTGATAGTCCTAATGAGGATTCTGTACTCAGAACAAGAGGCTACTGTCAGGACAGAAAAATGGAGAAACAGAATGGCAAAGGTGTCAGACAAGACTGTATCCTATCACTCTATCTATTCAATCTATATGCAGAAGATATTGTAAGGAAAGCACGCTTGGACATAGAAGAGAGAGGAGTAAAAATAGGAGAAAGAAATATCAACAATCTGACATATGCTGACAATACCATAATACTAGCAGAGAACCTCACAGACCTGTTATAACTATTAAGGAAGATCAAAGATGAAAGTGCAAAAGCAAGGTTAGTGTTGAACATAAAGAATAAATAATGACCACAGAGAACTTACACACAATCAAACTAGACAATGGGGAAATAGAAATAGTAAAAGAGTTCTCATATCTGGGATCAAACATTGATTGGAACAGGGACTTTAGCCAGGAAGAGCTAAAGAATGAGGAGGGTGGCTATGAAAGAACTAGGAAAAATCCTAAAATCAAAGACATACAACTCAGCACAAAAGTCAGAATCATACAAGCAATTGTATTCCCTATTACCATGTCTGGATGTGAGAACTGGACAGTGCAGAAAGAAGACAGGAGGAAAATCAACTCATTTGAGATGTGTTGTTGGAGAAGAGTATTGACAATTCCACGGACAGCCAAAAGGGCAAACAAATGAATCCTATTATTATTATTATTATTATTATTATTATTATTATTATTAACCTTTATTTATAAAGCGCTGTAAATTTACACAACGCTGTACATACAACCTTTTAGTTAGACGGTTCCCTGCCCGCAGGCTTACAATCTAAAAAGACACGACACAAAAGGAGAAGGGAGAGGTGGTGGGAAAGGGGATCAGGTCCAGCAGTTCTTCTCTACTTCCGAGGCCTGGACCAAGGCAGATGGAATGGAGGAAGGGCTTGGGTTCTTAATGGATGGTCAAAAGGAGAAGGGAATGACAGTAGGGAAGGGGGAAAGTCCAGC
>NC_056524.1:12545503-12558239 GCF_019175285.1 Sceloporus undulatus
TCATCTGCTCTCTCACATAGGCCTCTCTCTCCCTCAAGATAGTGGTCAGAAGGAGGGCTCTTCTTCTTTCAGGCGAGGCCTATCCTAGAGCAGATCAAGCCAGAAATATCCCTAGAAGCCAAGATGACAAGACTTAGACTGTCATACTCTGGACACATCATGAGAAGGCATGAATAGCTGGAAAAGACAATAATGTTAGGAAAGGTGGAGGGAAGTTGAAAGAGAGGAAGGTCACATGCTAGATGGATGGACTTTATTAAAGAGACAATGAATATGAGTTTGCAGGAGCTGGGCAGAGCAGTAGAGGACATGGGGGGGGGGGCGCTAGAGTTTTCTCATGCATGGGGTTGCCATGGGTCGAGATCGACGCAAAGGCAGTTAACCACAACAAATGTGCATTCAACAAGGTTCATGGCACCAATACCTTTAACTACACACACACCCCCATGCCTCCTTATGTGTCGCTCCAGAAGCCTGAGGGTCTTACTGACATATAGCAAATAATTATTTAGTAATGCTTATACATCTATATCTTTCTATGCAGATAAAACTAGCTTAGATGATGCGGGAAGAATGACATATGGAGGAGATGGCTAGAGAGCTAGATAACACCATAAGAAGTAGCTTTGACTTTGTAACATGATTTAAAATAAAAGTGAGAGGAAAATACTGAAGTACCTTCAGAGCTTTTTTATTATACCAAGGAATACACTCTGGAAGGTTTAGTGATTGCTGTAAAAAAATGAAGCCTTATAAATATAGCCAAGACCCTACATTTTCCTTATGTAATGTAAATCTTAACAGCACTCTTCTGCAGAACATTAATGGTGTCAAACAGTTTCCTGTCTGCCAACATATTGCCTTATCGTCCATTCTGCAGTGGAGAACACAGTGACTGGGAGTCTTGGAAATGTCTCATGCATAAGGTCACCACACATCAAGGTCGACTAGAAGGAAGGTAACATGCACACGCATTCCTTGCAACAAGAGTGGCCATCTTGTATTGCCTGGAGGCCAGCAGTACAGTTGGCCCCCCACATCTGTGGTTTACCTTTGTGGATTTGATTATTTGCAGTTTTGATTAATATGTTCTCTTTAGGAAACTCTAGGTCCTTCAGTGCAACCCTACCAAAAGTTGTGCTGGAGAACCTAAGAGTTCCTAGAGAAAACACTTCTTTAGGCATTTATAGATCCTCCAGCATGATTCTATGATCAGCTTCTCGCAGAAGTTGACCATATAATTGCACTGGAGGACCTGAGATTCCTAGGGAGGTGCTCTCTTAGGTAAAAATATTGTTTTTTTATTTGCAGTTTTTCCACATTCATGGGGGTCCTTCACCTAACCCCAGCAAATGTGGAGGGACCACTGTATTCCCATTTGACTGCTTCAGAAGGTCACAGTGCATCATCACATACTATTCTGGGCATGCCATCACTCTTGTCACCTTTTGTCTTGCTGTTTGAGAGTAGAGGATCCCACAAAAAAAATCTCTACATTTTAAACTTAAGCCAAAAAAGCAGGCGGGGGATACCAATGTTATACCAACCCTGTACAATAAACCAAGGTTATTACACACCACATTGAGGCTGACAATAGGTTGCTTAAGGCCACCTAATGAATTCCTGGCACTGGTGAGATCTGAACTAGGAACTTTCAGATTCATGGCTTCGCCTCTTAACTACTACACGGCACCATCATGGTGAATGGGTGAATGGATATCAGCTGATTTACAATTTATTGCAAAAGTTATTCTTCTCATATTAACTCAAAATCATTTTACTCCATTGCAACAAATTCACACTAAGCCAGGCTGAGTCCTGACTTTTGGACTACAACTCCCTCCATCTAATGCAATTAGCTGTGTTGACAGATAGGAGTGGTAATACAAAACTTCAAGATGAGGAAGGCTGGCATAAGCAGCAGCCTTTGGAAATGTTCCTAGATAACAAATACCTATTTGTTATACTTGGTAATAAGCAGCTGTTCATAATCAGCAAGAGTAAGGGCTTTTTATAGCAAAATGTCAAAATTATGTGAAGACAGCTGTACACAGTCTCCCTGTTAAGCAAGTATCTGACTGAACAGGTAAAATATGTTTCACAGTTATTACTTATGCTATGCTTGGTATAGCATGGTATAGTGTTTTGAGCATTGGACTACGACTCTAGAGACCAGGATTCGAATCCCTGCTTGGCCATGGAAACCGATTGGGTGGTCTTAGGCAAGTCATGCTCTCTGTCTCAGAGGAAGGCAAAGGAAAGACTGGCCTGGTACAGACCATACCAAAAGAGCGGGCTTACGGCGACCTGTTTGCCTGCAGAGGGATGCCGCAGCAGCCAAACTGCCCAGCGTCCCTCTGCCCCAAAAAGAACCCGGAAAAAACAGGTTCTTTTTTGGATGGCACACGCATGTCACGAGTGCGCCATTGGTGCACTCCAACGCACAGAGACATCTATACGCTGCGCGTCGCTTATGTCAAGATGGCAGCCCCCATCTGGACGGGAGGCCGCCGTTAGGCTGCTGCTGTGACGTACTAGGGTTCCAGAGCATGTAGTTGTTGCGCTCTCCAGAACCCTAGTATCAGTGGTGGCACGTCGCTTTGGGCCCATCTGTCCCAGGTCACTATTATTACAGAGTCACCTTGGGATCGCCATAAATTGTAAATGACTTGAAGGCATACAACTTTGTTACCATCCACTTATACTTTGTTGAAATAAAAACAATAAATATGATTTATATAGTAGTTTAGGCTCTCAATGTGCTACTTCTGCAATCTTTACAATACCTCTGTCATGCAAGACAGTGATTATTACTATATTGCAAATGGATGGTATCGAAGCTGAGAATAAGATTTAGGGTCACCATAAATCAGAAATGACTTGAAGATACACAACACACGCACACACACACAACCACCTAATGAGATTAGAGTACAGATTAAAAATTGAATTAGAGGTTCTCAAACTCAAACATTTATTTATATTGCTTATCCCATTGGAATGGGAGCTGTCCACCTTCCACGGAACCTCAAAGATCCAGATTGGGACACAGGAGAGCTGAATTCAGATCCAGGCGATCTACTACATTCGGGGGGACTCAATTTATGATCAGCCTGTACATTATAACATTTTGAATGTCAAGTGGTTTGAGTGCTGAACTAGAAGTCTGGGAGACCATGGTTCAAGTCCCCACTGGACTATGGAAACCCACTGGGTGATCATGGGCAAGTTACACTCTGTCAGCTTCAGAGGAAAGCAATGGCAAACCCCCTCTGAATAATCTTGCAAACAAAAAAAAAGCTTGATAGGTTCACTTCAGTGGATTCCCTAGGGTTGATGTCACCTGGTGCAGTCACTCATGGGTGACGGGACTTCTGGAAGACAAGGCTTCTGGGGACGGGACTTCCAGCGGACTTCCGGGGCATGCAGGAGCGCATGCGTGTGGCTGGACATGCCACTGTGCAGCGGGAGATGCCACCGTGCGGCCCCAGGGAGCAGCCACTGAGCCCTGGAAAGGGCCAGGGAGAAGCCGTGCAGCCCCAGGAAGGGCCAGGGATCAACCAGATGTTGACCCCCTCTCCTGGGGTGTCCCCCCCTTCTGAGGTGTCACCCGGTGTGGCCTGCATCCCCCACACCTCTCGCCCCAGTAACGTTACTGGTTTGCTTTAAGGTCACCATACGTTGGGAATGATTTGTAGGCACATAAGAACAACTTTATATAGCTTATGACCTTGGTATGTCTTAATTCAATGCTGTCAAGAGCACGGAAAATCTCTGGTCCTATTCAGATAGGTGCTCAGGCCCACAGGTGTTGACATCTGTTTGGCCTTCCAATCACCTGTTATTCTAGCCATAGGTTATCCAAGAGCAGCAACCAAAAGTGGAACCTTATTAAATTTCCAAGCATGTCCTGAACTGTCCAGCGCATCATCCCACTGTCAGATTTTTTTGAGAACTCTAGGAAATATGTCGGGTGGTTTCTGGTACTTGGCTGCTACTGCAAAGTAGTCAGAAAAGGCAGTTAGGAAGACCCTCTGGCCGCCATCTTGCCAGAAGGTTTATTGAAAAGCACTGCGTTGGCGAACACGCATTGCAAGTTCATCAGGTCCAGACTAGCCAAGGAAATTCTGGTAAATTTTGACCTAGGTCTCTGACAATCCTGACTAGAGATGGAAAGACTAGTCAAAAATATTCAAGCAATGGTTGAAAAACATATTTTTCAAGTGTCAAGAATACCTGACAAAGAGAAACCTGGTCTGTTGGCAATCTTCATAGCTTGGGACTTATTCAGCACAAAATTCACATGCAGGTGAAATGCCTAGAAAACAGCTTTTTCAGTGTAGAAAATAATATTTCCACACATATCACATTCTGCATAGAAAATGTTGGGGTTTTTTTGCATAGAAAATGCTTTTTCTGTGCAAAATAAAGAAACATTATGTGAATGAACAATAAACCCCAAATTATGTAGAGGCTTTAAAAACTGTGGTTTTCAAAGATTTTCTTACAGCAATTACTCATTACTTCCTTGGAGAAGAAAATCAATGAAGAATTACATCCCTGATAGCCATGTCCTCAAGAAGAATCCACAAATGGAGGCCGTTGTCTTGATCCATATCAACAGTTTTCATCTCCACCAGGATCAACTTTTTTGTAAAGCTGGTGGATCTTAATATCTCATTCAAGACTGAACCACCCCACCCTCGGTTGCTTTATACGACCAGCTCAAAAAAAGAAAATACATATACAACAGTTCAAAAAATTACAACCTTGCTGGGGGAAATCTGTTTTTCCCTCAGCTATTGTCAAAAGTGCAGTTAAGCTCAGAAGCCTAAGCAAGATGGCAGATGATGTTGTTCTTGCCAATCCAAAAAGCCCAGATCGCAGACGCTGTCAGCCTCAACGCCAAAGCCTCTCTTCTTCGCACTTCAATACACTAGCTCACAGGTAGACAACCCTAGAGATTTTCTGTCTCCATAAAGTGAAACTAATCCACAAAACAAACAGGAAAGGGAGTATGACACTTTTTAATGCCTTTTATTGAATGTGTTATTAACATTTGAATGGGCTATTAACATTCTCGCTATAAACACACATAATGTTCAATATGTGTACGTAATTCCATTTTACAATATGAATTAAAGTTACAAGGACAAGATAAACATAATTCTTGAGGAAACAATGCCTTCCTTTTTAAAAGAAAAATTGCTCAGAGATTTCCTCCTTCGCAGCAGCTAATTGCATTTCATTATGAGCATGTCATGGCACATTTTCAATACAGTAGATAGTCCTGATTAACATCACGATCCTGATCCTAAACACATTTGCTTGTGAATACGATGCCTAGAATGAAATTTGTTTTCAGGCACGCCTCAGATTACAACAAAAATATGCATTAAACTATCACAATTACCCATCTGCTATTTCATAGATTAAATAGATTATTAATCTCCTTTATTTATTTCATTATTTCATAGATCATTCGTGATCATTGTGAAAGAAGAAGAGGAAGAGGAGGATGAAGAATTCTCCCCCCCCCCCTCTTAAGGAGTTTTTTTCTTTTTTTAGTTTTTTTTAAAAAAAAGATAACTTGAGAATCAAATGTCAATAAAACTCATTCAACATAGGTATCTTTTGAAGGTATCACAACATCCAGCTAGCTAGCGCATGGATAAAATATTTCCTAGTGTAGTGTTGCATAGCCATAATAAAATCTAGGCTTTTTATTCTAGTATTTGCCTCATACTGCTAATCTGGAAGGTATTTGTAGAAAAGAATTGGAGGGCAGAAATAGTTTGCTTAGCTGCTTCCTACCACTTCTCTCTCCTGTGGATGTTTGTCATCATTTTCCTCCATGGGAAGGATTAAACACCCCTTTGATCCCTGCCACTGTGCTCTCATTCTCTGTGCAAACACAAAACTAAAATATATGTTTGCCGTAGTAACATGCAATTCTCGCAAAAGATGCATTGGCCGGCTTCAAACTGTAACAACAAAGCATAGTTCATCACTACAATATGGGCCTTTGCAAACCTTGGGTTTATCTTTCCCTTCCCCTCTTTTTCCTTTTTGTATACAAAAAGAAATCAAAACTTTCTACCCTTGCTTTTGAATGAATCAGGATTTCTCACTTTTCCCCACAAATATAGTTGGTTAAAAAAAACCAGGATGCCAGAAGATCATGGTTTGATATCCTGGCTTATTAAGATATCAGAGTTGGAACAAGCAACCATTCCATGAGTCTGGATGAGTCAGGGAAATGTGGTTAAGTCAAAAGTGAAAGCATTTATTTATGTATTTATTTAATTCACTTATATCCCACCCTTCTCCCACTACAGGGACTCAAGCAGCGAACATCAAATTTAAAACAAAACAATTTTAAAACAACACAAAAGCATTAAAATGTGTAAATATAAAATTTAAAAACTATTAAACAATTTTAAAAGTTAAAACAGCTAGACTTTAAAATGTAAAATATGTTAAAAACTCAGTACAAACCTTAAAATATAAACAGCATTTAAAGCCCACCATGTCAGTTTGAAAAAGCCTGATGGCACAAAAATATTTTTAGCTGCCACCAAAAGGAAGGCAGGGATAGAATCTCTAGGGAGGGAGTTCCAGAGTCTTGAATTTTTGACTAGCTGTGCATTAATGCACTTAATTCTAGATTACAACAAACTACAAATTCCAGCATTTCATACGATGGAGCCGTGACAGTTAAACCGGTGTCAAACTGCATTAATTCTGCTGTGTGACAGCAGCCCATGCCTCACCCACATATCTGAACCTGTGTATTAGGTCATTTGTCTTCTGCAGACAAGCTGTAATCCAAAACTCTGGCACATTTCCTCCCCCTGTAGATTATTTTATGAGGCACCTCCATAATTTTATTTTAATTTATTGTAGGAGTAACGTGGGGAAGAGAAAAGAAAGCAGGCAGAGATGCTTAAATGGAAAAATATTAGAAATGGTCCTGGCTGGAATACTTTTGGCTAGTTTCAACTGGAGCAGACCCATTCAAAAAATTGTTGAATAGTGAGTGAACACACATGCATAAATTCAATGGCTCTGCTGTAGTTGGGACTAGTAGTAGTAGTAGGTCTCCATGAAGGTGGATTAAGTGTCAGCAAGGTAATGAACTCTTCATTAAAGATGAACCCCATGTGAAATTGTTTAAGACTAAAGTTTCACATGCAGATACCAGGAGTACAACATGTGACTTCTCCTGTCACATGAACTCATTTGAGTTACTGAAAATGCCAGGCTGAATTGTATGAAATATATTTTTGCCCTTCCTTGGGTGCCCTCCCCACTGTTACCATATTTTATTCAGTTTCCACAACCCAGTATGTGCAGTGGGCCAGATCCTTACTTGGTCAAATTTAGAATAAGAAACAGCCAAAAAATTAACATGGATATGTGTACTGGGGCTATACAATGGTGATGGCTGAAGATGAATTCTGTGGTCACCATAACTATGGCTGAAGATAGATAGTGGAGGGGGGGAGTCACTGTATTTTCCAAGTTTGGACCATTTTGATATGTGCAAAACGGATGAGAAGAAACCATGTGATGCTCTGAACTTTAGAAAGATGGAATACTGTGACGCAAGGGGATCCATGGCACAGAGTAGGAGGCTATGGATATCACCACAATCAAGTCAACAACTGTGTCAGGCTGTCATCTGAATCCTTCTCTGCTACACCTTCACTCCTTCACACAGTCAAATCTTGAAGAGCAGCCACGTCTCTCAGGGAGATGACAAAAGATGTCATGGGGAGAACAGACCTGTCAAAACAGAGGATACGAAAGACACATCTCAAACCTGGAAGTCAGACATTATTTTCTCCAAATGAAAATAAAATGTCATGCAGCAGGTAATTAGCTGATAAGAATCGGATCAGCACCAGTCATCAGGTCTCCTTTGAGATGAGGCTAGGTGAACCTCAGGAATTAACATGTTATCATTAAAAGGTGATGGGGAGCCAGGCTCTAGAGCATATTTCACCATCACCACTACCAGAGACTGACTTGTTGGAGGTGTCTAAGAAGAAGGAGGTTGTAATTGTTCCACTGTGTAGTAATGAACAGCTTTGAAGGAAACTTAACACATTCATAGAGTTTAAGGGTTACAATGGGTACCAGCTTTGGTGGATACATTTTAATTCTGGAATTCTACTAGTTGCTGAAGAACACCAGTGGGACAGTACTCTCCTATTCCTATTTTGCTTGTGGGCTGCCTGAGGTTTTGATTATGGGGCTAAAATGCTGGACTGTGTTAGACTTTTGATCTGAGCTACAGTGGTTTTTCCTTTCTTCTTAAAGATGCCCAGTCATGTCAGATTTTAGGAAGCAAGTCAAATCTTTCCCATTTGAGAAAGCTTAAGGCATTCTCTGTCAAGAGACTAATTTTACTGTAAAACATTGTGCTTTATTCTAACTGGAAGTTATTGGCATGTTGTTACTGTGTGCTTTCAAGTCATTTCTGACTTATGGCAACCTGCGTAACGTGGGTTTTTCTGGGGCTGAAAGTGTGTGACTCGCCCAAGGTCACCAATGGGTTTCCATGGTTGAGCAGGGAATCGAACCCTGATCTCCAGAGTCATGGTCCAACACTCAAACCACTACACTATATTGGTTTTTACTAGCAGGATCTTGGCTTTAAATCCATTACTACAATGTGCTCTGTTTTGCATTGCTTACAAAGCAAAATGAACTGCACAAAGTTACTTTACTGGATTATAGCTCATAAAGTAGGCAATAAACCCAGGCAATTCTGGGAACTGTAGTCCAAAAGCAACTTTCCAAAGCTCTAGAAGTGATAATTATAACAAGAAGAGTGCTTTCAGTTGCTCTCACACATCCAAGTCCATACTTTCACCCCCAATCCCTTCACTCCTGGTCAGAGCAGAGAGGCAACAAACAATCTTAACATTTAGAAAGGAAATTGTGATAACTCTACAGCCCCTTTGTTCCCTATTAAACATACATCACTTCATGAGAAGATACCAATAACCTGATTCAGTTTTTGCCACCAAGTTCAAAAGTTTGAAAGCAAGACACTCTCTGTTTACTTTTGTTCTCAGTTTTATAAAGCTTCTGTGCCTCTTACAGCTCTGCTAGTTTATCCTCTTTTCCTTACAGTGTGGTTACTGACACTCTTAGTGTCCTGGGACATGTTTTTTTTGCAAAGCCTCCATCTCCCAGATGCTTCAAGAGGGATCTCTTTTGCCCCATGCATCCACCATCCATTTGGAAGCCATGGTTCTCATTTGCCAACAGCTACATTACCTAGAAAATGGCTGAAGCCCTCCCTTCAGCCACCATCTTGAGGGAGAGAGAAGCAGGCTAGCTCCACCAGGCCTGCCTGGAAGAAGAGCCCTCCCTTCAATCACCATCTTGAGGGAGAGAGAGGCAGGCTAGCTCCGTCAGGACTAGCCTGAAGAAGAAGAGCCCTCCCTCCAGTTCATCTGCTTTGGTCCAGGCCTCAGAGGGAGAGAAGAATACTGGACCAGATCCCCTCCCCTCACCATTCCCTTCTCCTTTTGTGTCGTGTCTTTTTAGATTGTAAGCCTGAGGGCAGGGAATTGTCTATTATCCCCTCTGTTGTAAACCACTCGGATTCCCAGTGATTGGGCGGTATATAAATAAATCCTATTATTATCTCATCTGATGTTGGAAGCTCAGCAGGACTGAGCCTGGTTAATATTTCAACAGGAGACCACCTCACAATACCAGGTGCTATAGCCTTCAGACATCCATAGCACTCTGAATATATAACCTCCAACTGTCTTGATTTGACAAGACAGACCTGAAAAATCCTGTCATCCCACTTTTTTCTCTGCCTTTAAAATATCCTTGTTTCACTCTCCTCTCCCTCTTTGTCCTTGGCTTACTTCAGCTGCTGTTCTGAGTTTAAAGTAGCTTGAACCCAATTAACTCAGCAAGCAGAAGGGAACAAGAAGTGGCAGAATCTCATCCTTTCCAGTAGACTCAGGCAAAAGCAAATTGCTGCAGCCTCTCCTACTTTGTGTTTAAGTTTTCATCTGTGAAATGTTGAAGGGTATGTAAATATGCCCACTATACCACCCTGAATACACTGAGGCTGCTGCCACACTGCAGAACTAATGCAGTTTTGTACCGCTTTAACTGTCACGGTTCCATTCTATGGAATCCTGGGATCTGTAATTCATTGTGGCACCAGAGAAGGCTAAATTTCTCACAAAATTATAAACCACAGAATTTCATAGCATTAATCCATGATATTTGAAGCAATGACTGCATTAATTCTGCAGTGTAGATATAGCCCAGATTTTGTTCACCTTTGGAAAGTAAACAGGGATGGGCCTGGTTAGCCCTTAGATGGGAAACTACCTGAAGATACTATGAAATCTCCAGGATGGACTGTAAAAGTATCTTGCCTGAAACGCTGGAGAGCTGCCAGTCAGAGCTGACAGCACTAGACTAGATCAGTGGTTTTTGGCTTTTGTTTACCTGATGTTTTTGGACTTCAACTCCCAGAAGTCCTAGCCATTAGGGTCATTGTTCAAGAATTCTGGGAACTCAAGTCTCAGTCTGAAGCATGGAAGTTGAGAACTAGATTAGATGGACCAATGGTTTGATTCAGAGTAAAACAGCTTCCTACATTGTTATGATATATTAGCTTACAAGAAATAAGGAAAGCAGATTTGTTGACACGCATTCAGTCCCAGAAGGGCAATGCTATGAAATTATATACACAGTATAGCTTTTACTTCCATCAGATCCCCATAAAAGTGAATTGATAATACAGTGCACACTTAGTATCCACTGGGGCTTGGTTCCAGGATACCAGCCCATGGATACCAGAATCTGTGGATACTCAAGTCCCATTAAATACAAGGTGTAGTAAAATGGTGTCCCTTATATAAAACAACAAAATTAAGGTTTGCTTTTTGGGATATATAGATATAGATATAGATATAGATATAGATATAGATTCAAGCCACTGATAAGGATTCAAGCATCCACTGCTTGAAAGTATTCAAAAATGTATATAACTTCCCAAAAGCAAATCTTGATTTTGCCATTTTATAATGGGACACCATTTTTCTTCCATTGTATTTAATGGGACTTGAGCATGGGAGATCCTGGAACCAAACCCTAGTGGATACTAAGGGGCCACTGTATTACTGCACTGTAATAGTCTACCTGACGAGAGGACTATCCAAATTCTTTTCATGCTTAAAGTGCTATATAAATGATAAATATTAACAATGCCTGTCGTATGGCGAAGGCAGATGGGGATGCAGCATCAGCCCATGGAGATCAGCTTACTAGCCCAGTGGGATCATAACAGAACACTCTGTTTTGGTAATTTTCCCAGAAAGAAAAATGGGAAGGCAGCCACCTGGATTCCGATTAAATACTCATCTCAGGTGGGATTTAGAGCCGAAGGTAAAAGGGAATAGAGTTTTTTCTTATCAGCACAGAAGACTCAAATGAACTTGGAAGAGAGGGGGGGAATGGAAAGGCAGAGAAAATATCACTAAACTAAATGTTGAAGAGAACATCCCAGATCCACAAAACAGTGATACCTTTAGTGGGCAAACCAAACTGCACGAAATACATCATACATTAATTTTCCCAATAAAGATATCACTGTTTTGTGGATTTGGGATGTCATCGTACCTAAATGTACCTTTAAAAGATACTTAAAACATATCTTACAAGGTAGGCAAATAAAGAAATAAGCCAGGCACACTGAACCAATCATTCAGGAATTGCCCAACTCTGGAAAAGAACTTGGAAGAGTTATTTTTTCATTATTGCAAATAGAAATGTATGTTTGGACGGTGGGGGGGGGGGTATTGTGCCTTCCTGAACCCCCTCCAGATATATTGGACCATAATCCCCTGGTTCCCAGAAGTATGGCCTGGCTAGGGATGATGGATTCCAACACAATCACAGAGCACCACATTGGAGAAAGCTGATGACTTAATATACCTGACTGCCCTCTTCAACAGCATTTGTAAACACACACACAGCCTTTTACCTATATCTTTTTCTTTCTACTTCCCTCACTCTCATCTTCCTCCATCTATCTTTTACTCTCTCTTAATTCCTCTAATGCAGTTGACCAAGTCACAACAGTGAGGAACTGAATGAAGTGAGGAATATCAAAGCTCCCTTTAATGCAGATGTGAGGGACATTTGGAGGCAACAGGGGGATAGATAATATCAGGATGTGGGGACGTCTACCAGATGTTAGGGATGCAGCCACAGCCTCTTGACACTATTGGGTCCTCAACCAACATACTTTTTGGAATGGCTCCACTTGGGGTCTCAGACAGAGACCTTGCTTTACACCATCATCATCTTCCCATCATGGCAAAGTCAGGGACAGGAGCAAAGTGTACTCAGCTGATGCTTATGAGCCAGTTAAATCTGAGCTAAAGCTGGAAAGTTGCTTTTCAGGACTACAGCTTCCATTCTCCCAGCATCTGGTGTGGTTTTTAACTATAGCTCCTAGAATCCCTCAACCAACCTGGTCAATGGCCAAGGAATTCTGATAGCTATAGTGTAAAAAAATAATATTACCAAGTCCTGGTTGACAGAGATTTTGTGTGTGTGCCTTAAAGGCTCCTGCCGACTTATGGTGATCCCATTAATTTCTTAGTGTTTTCTTAGTTGAGGAATACTCAGAAGTAGTTTTGATAGCTACTTCCTCCAAAATATAGCCTACAGTAGCTGGAAT